>NC_058410.1:11024395-11136613 GCF_002201575.2 Neomonachus schauinslandi | reverse complement strand
GGGGGGGGGGGGGGGGGGGGGGGGGCGAGCAAGATGGCGGAGGAGTTGGAGACCTGGATTTCGTCTCCTCTCAGGAATTCAGCTGGATAGGGATCAAACCATTCTGAACACCTACAAACTCAACAGGAGATCGAAGAAAAGAAGAGCAACAACTCTCTCATCAGAAAAGCGACCACTTTCTGGAAGGTAGGACGTGCGGAGAAGTGAATCCGAGGCGATATTCGGGAGGGTAGACGGCGGGGGAGGGGCCTCCGGCAGCCGCTTCTGGCAAGTGATAGAGCCGCGGAGCACAAAATCGGAACTTTTAAAAGTCTGGTCCGCTGAGGGACGTCACTCTGGTGGCTAAGCAGGGGGTGGAACCCTCCAGGACAATGTGGTCTCAGGACCCTCGGGGTCACAGAAAGATCAGGGGTGCCTGAGTGCGGCAGAGCTCCCAGGTAACGGAGCAGGGAAGCGGCTGCAGAGGCGGAGCCCAGGCGCGGGCTCTCAGCTCGGGGTGGCCATAAACCGTGATCCGCGGCACAGTCGGGCCCCTGCTCCTCCAGCAGGGACCCAACAAGCGGCAGATCCGGGGAGACTCACCTTCCTCCCCTGGGAGGAGCCGCGCGGGAGTGCACCGCAGGGATCTGCGGGGTTTGGAGACTCCACCCGGGGTCGGGTGCCAGAGATAGAAACGCGCGGTCACAGGCCGGGTGAGCACGGAGTGCAGGCAGAGACCGGGGAGACGGGAGTGACTGACGGCTTTTCTCTGGGGGCTCACTGAGGAGCGGGGCCCCGAGTTCTCGGCTCCTCCGGGGCAGGGATTGGGAGGCCGCCATTTTCACTCTCCGCCTCCAAAGCTGTACGGAGAGCTCGCAGGGAACAAAAGCCCCGGAGAGCAAACCCGAGCAGATTACTTAGCCGGGAGGGGGCAAGGGCGGGGCAATTCCGCCTCCCGCAGAGACATTTGGAAACCACGGCAACAGGCCCCTCCCTAGAAGGTCACCGAGAACAGCCAGCCAAGACCAAGTTTACCGATCAATGAGAATGGCAAAACTCCAGCGCTAGGGGAATACTGCACATAGAATTCATGGCTTTTTTTACCATGATTCTTTAGTCTTTCAAAGTTAATTTTTTTTTAACTGTCTTTTTTTCTTTTTTTTTCTTTTTGAATTTTTCTTTTTCCCTTTTTCAACCAACATCTTATCAATCCCTTTTTTAAAAAAAAAAAACATTTTTATTTTTCATTTTTAGAGTCATATTCTATCCCTTCATAGTAGTTACCCGTATTTTTGGCTTATATATATAAGTTGTTCTCTCTTTACAATTTTGAGATAGTTTCTTCTAACAGATTAAAATATACCCTAAATCTCTAGTATATGGTGTTTTCTATTCCCCTGCCTGATCACATACTCTCCCTTTTTTTTTTCTTTTTTTAAATCCTCTTCTTTCTTTTTTCAAACAACTTCTTATCAATTCCTTTTATAAAATTTTTTATAATTTCCATCTTTACAGTCATATTCCATCCCTTCATCATATCAACCCTTATTTTTGTACATATATAAGTTTTTCTTTCTTTAAAATTTTGGGAGGCACTTTCTCCTAAAAGACCAAAATACACCCCAAATCTAGTGTGTGGCACTGATCTATATATCAGCCTGATCATATTTGATCACATTCTGGGTTTTTTGTTGTTGTTGTTGTTTTGTTTTGTTTTGTTTGTTTTTGTTTTTATCTTTATCTTTTTCTTTTTTTTCTTTCTCTTTTTTCTCTCTTTCCCTTTCTTTTCCCACTGCTTCAGGTCTTTTCTGATTTGTTTAGAGTATATTTTCTGGGGACGTTGTTACTCTGCTAGCATTTTGTTCTCTCATTAATCTATTCTCCTCTGCACAAAATGACAAGACGGAAAAAATCACCTCAACAAAAAGAACAAGAGGTAGTACCGACTGCCAGGGCCCTACTCAATACAGACATTAGTACGATGTCAGATCTAGAGTTCAGAATCATCACTTTAAAGATACTAGCTGGGCGTGAAAAAAATATGGAAGTTATTAGAGAAACCCTTTCTGGAGAAGTAAAAGAACTAAAATCCAACCAAGTAGAAATCAAAAAGGCTATTAATGAGGTGCAATCAAATATGGGGGTGCTAACTGCTAGAATAAATGAGGCAGAAGAGAGAATCAGTAATATAGAAGATGAAATGATGGAAAATAAAGAAGCTGAGAAAAAGAGAGATAAACAACTACTGGATCACGAGGGCAGAATTCGAGAGATAAGCGATACCATAAGACGAAACAGCATTAGAAAAATTGGGTTCCCAGAAGAAGAAAAAAGAGAGAGAGGGGCAGAAGGTATAATGGAGCAAATTATAGCAGAGAACTTCCCTAATTTGGGGAAGGAAACAGGCATCAAAATCCAGGAAGCACAGAGAACCCCTCTCAAAATCAATAAAAATAGGTCAACACCCTGACATCTAATAGTAAAACTTACGAGTCTCATAGACAAAGAGAAAATCCTGAAAGCAGCTCGGGAGAAGAGATCTGTAACCTACAATGGTAGAAACATTAGATTGGCAACAGACCTATCCACACAGACCTGGCAGGCCAGAAAGGACTGGCAGGATATATTCAGAGCACTAAATGAGAAAAATATGCAGCCAAGAATACTATATCCAGCTAGGCTGTCATTGAAAATTGAAGGAGAGATAAAAAGCTTCCAGGACAAACAAAAACTAAAGGAATTTGCAAACACAAAACCAGCCCTACAGGAAATCTTGAAAGGGGTCCTCTAAGCAAAGAGAGAGCCTAAAAGCAACATAGACCAGAAAGGAACACAGACAATATACGGTAACAGTCACCTTACAGGCAATACAATGGCACTAAATTCCTATCTTTCAATAGTTACCCTGAATGTAAATGGGCTAAATGCCCCAATCAAAAGACACAGGCTATCAGACTGGATTAAAAAACAAGACCCATCGATATGCTGTCTGCAAGAGACTCATTCTAGACCCAAAGACACCCCCAGATTGAAAGTGAGGGGGTGGAAAACCATTTACCATGCTAATGGACACCAAAAGAAAGCTGGGGTGGCAATCCTTATATCAGACAAATTAGATTTTAAACCAAAGACTGTAATAAGAGATGAGGAAGGACACTATATCCTACTTAAAGGATCTATCCCACAAGAAGATCTAACAATCATAAATATCTATGCCCCTAACATGGGAGCAGCCAATTATGTAAGGCAATTAATAACAAAAGCAAAGAAACACATCGACAACAATACAATAATAGTGGGGGACTTTAACACCCCCCTCACTGAAATGGACAGATCATCTAAGCAAAAGATCAACAAGGAAATAAAGACTTTAAATGACACACTGGACCAAATGGACTTCACAGACATATTCAGAACATTCCACCCCAAAGCAACGGAATACACATTCTTCTCTAGTGCCCATGGAACATTCTCCAGAATAGATCACATCCTAGGTCATAAATCAGGTCTCAACCAGTACCAAAAGATTGGGACCACTCCCTGCCTATTTTCAGACCACAATGCTTTGAAACTAGAACTCAATCACAAGAGGAAAGTCAGAAAGAACTCAAATACATGGAGGCTAAAGAGCATACTACTAAAGAATGAATGGGTCAACCAGGAAATTAAAGAAGAATTAAAAAAATACATGGAAACCAATGAAAATGAAAACACAACTATTCAAAATCTTTGGGATGCAGCAAAGGCAGTCCTAAGAGGAAAGTATATAGCAATACAAGCCTTTCTCAAGAAACAAGAAAGGTCTCAAGTACACAACCTAACCCTACACCTGAAGCAGCTGGAGAAAGAACAGCAAATAAAGCCTAAACCCAGCAGGAGAAGAGAAATAATAAAGATCCGAGCAGAAATCAATGAAATAGAAACTAAAAGAGCAGTAGAACAGATCAATGAAACTAGGAGCTGGTTCTTTGAAAGAATTAACAAGATTGATAAACCCCTGGCCAGACTTATCAAAAAGAAAAGAGAAATGACCCAAATCAACAAAATCATGAATGAAAGAGGAGAGATCACAACCAACACCAAAGAAATACAAACAATTATAAGAACATATTATGAGCAACTCTATGCCAGCAAATTAGATAACCTGGAAGAAATGGAGGCATTCCTAGAGATGTATCAACTACCAAAACTGAACCAGGATGAAATAGAAAACCTGAACAGACCTATAACCACTAAGGAAATTGAAGCAGTCATCAAAAGTCTCCCAAAAAACAAAAGCCCAGGGCCAGATGGCTTCCCAGGGGAATTCTACCAAACATTTCAAGAAGAATTAATACCTATTCTTCTGAAACTGTTCCAAAAAATAGAAATGGAAGGAAAACTTCCAAACTCATTTTATGAGGCCACCATTACCTTGATCCCAAAACCAGACAAAGACCCCATCAAAAAGGAGAATTACAGACCAATATCCCTGATGAACATGGATGCAAAAATTCTCACCAAAATATTAGCCAATAGGATCCAACAGTACATTAAAAGGATTATTCACCATGACCAAGTGGGATTTATCCCTGGGCTGCAAGGTTGGTTCAACATCCGCAAATCAATCAATGTGATACCATATATTAACAAAAGAAAGAACAAGAATCATATGATCCTCTCAATAGATGCAGAAAAAGCTTTTGACAAAGTACAGCATCCTTTCTTGATCAAAACTCTTCAGAGTATAGGGATCGAGGGTATATACCTCAATATCATAAAAGCCATCTTTGAAAAACCTACAGCGAATATCATTCTCAATGGGGAAAAACTGAGAGCTTTCCCCCTAAGGTCAGGAACGCGGCAGGGATGTCTACTATCACCACTGCTATTCAACATAGTATTGGAAGTCCTAGCCACAGCAATCAGACAACAAAAAGAAATCAAAGGCATCCAAATTGGCAAAGAAGAAGTCAAACTCTCACTCTTTGCAGATGATATGATACTTTATGTGGAAAACCCCAAAGACTCCACCCCAAAACTGCTAGAACTCATACAGGAATTCAGTAAAGTGGCAGGATATAAAATCGATGCACAGAAGTCAGTGGCATTCCCATACACCAACAACAAGACAGAAGAAAGAGAAATTAAGGAGTCGATCCCATTTACAACTGCACCCAAAACCATAAGATACCTAGAAATAAATCTAACCAAAGAGGCAAAGGATCTGTACTCAGAAAACTATAAAATACTCATGAAAGAAATTGAGGAAGACACAAAGAAATGGAAAAACGTTCCATGCTCATGGATTGGAAGAACAAATATTGTGAAGATGTCAATGCCACCTAGAGCAATCTACACATTCAATGCAATCCCCATCAAAATACCACCCACTTTTTTCAAAGAAATGGAACAAATAATCCTAAAATTTGTATGGAACCAGAAAAGACCCCGAATAGCCAGAGGAATGTTGAAAAAGAAAAGCAAAGCCGGCGGCATCACAATTCCGGACTTCCAGCTCTATTACAAAGCTGTCATCATCAAGACAGCATGGTACTGGCACAAAAACAGACACATAGATCAATGGAACAGAATAGAGAGCCCAGAAATGGACCCTCAACTCTATGGTCAACTCATCTTTGACAAAGCAGGACAGAATGTCCAATGGAACAAAGACAGTCTCTTCAACAAATGGTGTTGGGAAAATTGGATAGCCACATGCAGAAGAATGAAACTGGACCATTTCCTTACACCACACACAAAAATAGACTCCAAATGGTTGAAAGACCTCAATGTGAGACAGGAGTCCATCAAAATCCTAAAGGAGAACACAGGCAGCAACCTCTTTGACCTCAGCCGAAGCAACTTCTTCCTAGAAACATCACCAAAGGCAAGGGAAGCAAGGGCAAAAATGAACTATTGGGACTTCATCAAGATAAAAAGCTTTTGCAAAGCAAAGGAAACAGTCAACAAAACCAAAAGACAACCGACAGAATGGGAGAAGATATTTGCAAATGACATATCAGATAAAGGGCTAGTATCCAAAATCTATAAAGAACTCATCAAACTCAACACCCAAAGAACAAAGAATCCAATCAAGAAATGGGCAGAAGACATGAACAGACATTTTTCCAAAGAAGACATCCAAATGGCCAACAGACACATGAAAAAGTGCTCAATATCGCTCGGCATCAGGGAAATCCAAATCAAAACCTCAATGAGATACCACCTCACACCAGTCAGAATGGCCAAAATTAACAAGTCAGGAAACGACAGATGTTGGCGGGGATGCAGAGAAAGGGGAACTCTCCTACACTGTTGGTGGGAATGCAAGCTGGTGCAGCCACTCTGGAAAACAGTATGGAGGTTCCTCAAAAGGTTGAAAATAGAGCTACCATATGATCCAGCAATTGCACTACTGGGTATTTACCCCAAAGATACAAAAGTAGGGATCCGAAAGGGTACATGCACCCCGATGTTTATAGCAGCAATGTCCACAATAGCCAAACTGTGGAAAGAGCCAAGATGTCCATCAACAGATGAATGGATAAAGAAGATGTGGTATATATATACAATGGAATATTATGCAGCCATCAAAAGGAATGAGATCTTGCCATTTGCAATGACATGGATGGAACTGGAGGGTATTATGTTGAGTGAAATAAGTCAAACAGAGAAAGACATATATCATATGATCTCACTGATATGAGGAATTCTTAATTGTAGGAAACAAACTGAGGGTTGCTGGAGTGGGGGGTAGGGTGGGAGGGATGGGGTGACTGGGTGATAGACACTGGGGAGGGTATGTGCTCTGGTAAGCGCTGTGAATTGTGCAAGACTACTGAATCTCAGATCTGTACCTCTGAAACAAATAATGCAATATATGTTAAGAAAAAAAAAAAAAGAAGAAGAAGGTAGCGGGAGGAGAAGAATGAAGGGGGGGAATCGGAGGGGTAGACGAACCATGAGAGATGATGGACTCTGAAAAACAAACAGGGTTCTAGAGGGGAGGGGGGTGGGAGGATGGGTTAGCCTGGTGGTGGGTATTGAGGAGGGCACATTCTGCATGGAGCACTGGGTGTTATGCACAAACAATGAATCATGGAACACTTCATCTAAAACTAATGATGTAATGTATGGGGATTAACATAAGAATTTAAAAAAAAAAAAGCCTTGACAGGGAAAATAGCAAGATATTCCCACATTAGAACTGTGTTGCACACTCTGGGATCACTCTTGACAGTGGGGTCTTCTGTCCCAGAGCATTGGCACATTAAGGAGAAGTCTTTACACCTGCACCAACTATAGCAGGGATGGAGCACAAATACACCAAGAACCTAAAATCCCCAGACTACAAGTGGCAAGGCTGACTGGAAAATAACTATGGGTCCACGCAGTAATACTTGGTCTTGTTTGCATTGCTGCAGGTTTAACTGAATGCTCTTCTTCGCTGGGTTTTCTTTTTGAAGTTTATTTATTTACTATAATACCCTTCCCAGCGATTCCTATATCCTATGAATAATCAACACATAAGCTTGAGACTTAGAGTGAGAATAAAGGAACTGAAATGGAAAGTCGGCCTGTTGGACACCCACGGCATGACAAAATCCAACCCAAGTGATGAGGCAATTGGGAAAAGCCAGGTCTGTCCAATTAATTCAATTAATTATACGTAACAGTAATACCTAACTCCAAGTAGCTCTTACCATGTGTCAAGCACTGTGCTAAGTACTTATTTGCATTCCCTCCTTCACCCATACCTCTTTGAAGTACAAACTATTATAAGCCCCATTTCAACCAAAGAGGAACTGAATTCAGGGGTTGCGTAACTTGCCCAAGCTCGTGCCATTGGATTCAAGCCTTTGTTCTCTGACACCAAAACCCCTTACCCTATACTCCCTGATGGAGCTGTTGAGGAAACCTGCATCTGGTTCTTCTTGATTTGTTTCCAAGAGTTCTGGGATAAAGAACGCCATTTAGATGTTCTTACAGCAGAAGCATCTGAACCTGAGAGTACCCAACCAACCTCCCAAACCCAACTGAGACCCTGAGACATCTGCCAGGCAGCGGGCTTTACCACTAACCACAGGGAGGGAAGGAGCACAGAGAAGCTGGGAAGGGAGTTGGGAACTGAGGGCCAACTCCAGCTCCAACACATACTAGCTGTGATTTGGTCCAATGGCTTCACCTCCCTGATTCCGTCTTCTCATGGGTAAAACAGAAGTCTAAAATATTTCACTGCACAGTGGTTGTCGGGAAGATAAATAAGAAAATGTGCATGAGGGCACCTGGGTGGCTCAGTCGTTAAGCATCTGCCTTCGGCTCAGGTCATGGTCCCAGGGTCCCGGGATCAAGCCCCACATCGGGCTCCCTGCTCGGTGGGAAGCCTGCTTCTCCCTCTCCCACTCCCCCTGCTTGTGTTCCCTCTCTCACTGTCTCTCTCTCTGTCAAATAAATAAAATCTTTTTTAAAAAAAAAGAAAAGAAACGGAAATGCGCATGCAACAGCCTGTAAATGCTTACAGTTCGTCCCCCTCATCCTGTATCCCCACCAGCAGGTACTTCAACCCCATGTATATACGACGTCTGTCCCCAACTAGCGTGTTGTCTGAGTATGAGGCCGCAGTTAACGTATTGTTTGGTTTTGCTCCTTTTAAAGCATCCACACATCGCCCCACGTTGAACATATCTGAGAATATTTATCCCCACAGCATTTTCAAAACTGGCCCAAAAATCGCCAGCAGAATCGTCCTGGAAAAAGTCTCCCTCCCCAAGTAAGTCACGGTCATAAGAAGACGCAGACTGGTACAGACAGACTTCTCCAAATGCCGTCTGGAGAGTGTGCCTTTGAACAAGAAAACCGAGCTAATTCAAAAAGGGGCTCCTGCTTCCTAGGGTAGAATGGAAAAGAGAACATCAGCCACTCAGACATTTCTCTTGGCTTCCTTCCTGTCTGGGCTGGGCAAAAGGGGCATTCAGGAAAGGGAGCATGTCTCTGTTCTGAGCACCGCCCCCAGCTGGGGAGGAGGAACAGATGAGGCTGAGAAGGGGCCCGCCCCGCCCCCGACCCGGTCCTGCCCAGGGTGTCAGCTGACACACACGCCCTGGGGATTGGCCAACACCCAGCTCTCAGAGACCACGTGTCCTCGAATTTGACCATCACAGGAAAAGAAAGGGGGATGTTAGTGCTGTTTAAGGTGTCTACTGTTTTAAAAGCCTTTGTAGGAGGTTATTAACTTCAAAGAAAACTAAACTTATCCTTATTCCTTCTTTCCCCTTGAACCTCAGACAGGCCCACACTGGAACTGTCTACGTCATCAAGAGCCCCTGGAGGGCAGCCAAGGCCCCTGACTTTTAACCCACTCTAGAAAAAGGAAGGGTTCCCCCCACTCCACCCCACCTCACCCCCAGGCATATGAGTGCCCCGGGTGAAAATACGATTATTTTGCAGTCTTCTTATAGGTAAAGAATTGGGATAAAAGAAACAGAACCTAATAAACTATTCTGCCAATATTTTAGCTTCTCAGGTCTTTAAATGGCCAAACTTTATCTTAACAAGAAGATTCTGAGCCCAGACAAAACGTCCTCTCAAACTGTCACGACTTGTAACCCACAAAGGAAATTTTTTAAGATTTTATGTATTTACTTATTTATTTGAGGGTGGGGGGGGAGGATCAGGAGAGGGAGAAAGAATTTCGAGCAGACTCCCCACTGAGCACAGAGCCCCACACAGGGCTTGACCTCGCAACGCTGAGATCATGACCTGAGCAGAAATCAAAAGTTGGATGCTTAACCGACTGAGCCACCCAGGTGCCCCCAACAAAGGATATTTTAAAACAATTAGATGATGATACATTATAATTCCTATACAGATGTCACTGAGAAAAGCATATACGCTCGTCATTTCCCTGTCCCTGTATGTGCGTGTATAAATTTTAGTGATGTTACTTTAAAATAAAAGATCTGTCCCAGAATTGCTTCAGAGACTCTTTTACTTTTAAAGTGGTGTTCATTCTTTTCCTGATCCTGATTTCACTTCTAAACAATGCTCACCAGAGGATTTTGATGCCAGAGTATTCTTCTCATCCCTGCCTAACTCCTCAGTAGCTGTGACCACCCATCTCTCTCTCTCCCCCCGCCCCTGTAATCACCATTTTCACCACATTCTCGAATCTCCCCCAGATGGTCTTGAACTTAGCTATTTCCCATAGATAACACTTCAGAACGGCTTTGGCTGCATTGCTAAGGCTCCGCCATCTCCCCCAACCCAGGCTGGGGACCCACTCCCTCCCCACCAGGCAGCCAATACTGGATACTACTAGTTCCCGCCGTTCCACTGACCTGGCAGAAAGCCAGGGGACAACCCCTCGGGGCTCACATCCTTGTAGGCCCGTTCTGAAGAATGCTAATTTTAGGGGGGGGCACAGTGTGCCCCACAAGGAACTCCAAAGAACTGGCAGAGAGACAAACCCAGGAGGGATGTCACTGTGACAAGAGCTCGAGTCATCCCTCTAGCTGACCCAAGGGAGGATGAGTCCACCGATCATGGTAGCCAATCATGGTAGCTGCAACACTGGGGAGGAGGAGTCCAGCGTCAGTTCTCTCAAGAGTCCCTGTGTTGCCCTCCAGGACTTTCCGTGTGCATAAGTCAGTGCACGTCAGACTCCCGAGCTCCCGCTCCCAGTGGAGCTTTGATGAACCACTCACTCCCATGCTCCTCTCTCCTGCAGCATCCCCGGGCAGGATGCTGTCCGCCTGTCGGCCTCTCGGGGGTGCTTTTGGCACTTGCTGCATCTGCACCTCACTCTCCAACCTGAACAAGCTGCCCCCCTCTTCTCTTTAGCAGCATTTTTTCCAGGTATGCCAAAGGGAAAGGACACCCTGAAGCCTGCATGGATAGGAATGGTCAGCTTCTGCCAGCAAGCCATTCTCAGGAGCCATGGTGCATCCCATGGAGGCCATTAGACATCTCTGGGACTCCAGCTGTGGAGGCTACTTGTACAGATTCTTTTAGAACAAGCCAACAAGATGTTGAATTACAGTGAAATCCACCCCATCTCTCTGCTCCTTGACATTTCTACACTATGTATTAATGAAGTGTGGCCAACTGAAAATTCAAAACCAAATATATTTGTTAACAATCTAAAAATAGATTCTTCCCTACATGATTTTAAAGCCTTTAGGCTCTTCTTCCAGTGTTGATTATCTTGGTTTTGCTATAACCAAGATACAAACATAAAATATAAAAACAAGAAAAATAATCTTTTAAGGTTAATAGCTTTGAACAATTAGTATAAATAATCACACTTTGATATTTTCTGCAATATTAATTTTTTTTAAAGATTTTATTTATTTATTTGACAGAGAGAGACACAGCGAGAGAGGGAACACAAGCAGGGGGAGTGGGAGAGAGAGAAGCAGGCTTCCCGCGGAGCAGGGAGCCTGATGTGGGGCTCGATCCCAGGACCCTGGGATCATGACCTGAGCCGAAGGCAGACGCCCAACGACTGAGCCACCCAGGCGCCCCTGCAATATTAATTTTGAAACTGAGCATACCATTTTGCGGAGCCAGATACTAAGCTGACAAGGAATTACTTTTCATCCTCATTTCATCCAAGGAATTGAATCTGTAATATCAATCCTGTTATTTACCATCTGAGACCAGTGGTCCCATAGCCATTTTGCTTCTGTCAGCACTGGGTTTTTAATGGCCACGTCTACATGAAGCTAAGGAGTCCAGCTATGCTTTACCCTCTCACCAACAGCCTGCGCTTCCTTAAACTCCAGCTATGCTGGAGATACTCAACGAGCATTTCTTAGGCACACGAGTAGAACAGAACAATGTTTTAGGTACTTTAAGAAACAATGTCAACCTGATGTTTTTAGCCCCAGAGCCTAGCACAGTGCCTGGCCCATAGTAGGTGTTTAATACTTAACTGTGAATGTCTAACTAGACATAGGTAGTATCTATACAGACAAGTAGTCAGGACATTTAGTCATTTCCATTCGCCCCAGCTGGGGTAACACTGTGCCAGAGACAGGACTTGCATTCCTAGTTCCATCTGGAGCAAATGGATGAAAGTACTGATCTTGTTTATGGACCCATGACTGAAACCCCTTCTGAGGACTAAAGCCCAGTACTCTGAAGTCCCGGGAGGCACTTTGAGAAATCATCGCCAACACCCAGAAGATAGGTGATGCCCTTTGACAGGCTGAGATGAGGAGACTCGAGGGCCCACCCTTGCATCCGGGAGAGATAAGACACAGGCGGCTGGGCACCCCAGTGTCTGCGAGAGACAGCTGAGTCCTTACAGGTGGTAGAGGGATGAACGCAGTAGTTCTCACACTTCCAAACTCGGTGATAACAGCACTTAAAGAACACTGAGATAAACGTCCTTAACAATGGCCGAAGAAACGACCGAGGGCTGCCGAGACTACCCCAACCCCAAAGTGAATCTACTAGAAACTGTCTCGATTCTGTGTTTTCTTTAAAAGTTTGAGGCTTCTTTTATAGTTCAATAGTATTCATTGAAGTCATAATTATTTGGTTTTGATCCTGCTGGCAGCTAGAATACATAAAGAAATTTTAAGACTAAAATGAGAGAAAAAAATCCGTTTGAGGTAACATACTATAATCCTTTTTCTTTTGGAGATATAAATGTAATCACAGTCAGGAGTGCTAAAAATAATGTTTCTAAATTCCAATACACTAAAAATATATTCATGTTTAATGACTAAAGTATTACAGTTTAACTATTATTATATAACCACTTTAATCTATTCCATATTTGGTCTCTAGACCACCCATATTTTAGCCCTATAATCCCTATTTTCTGTAGAGTAATGTAAATAATAAAGGAATGAAATCCTTAATGCATTTTTAATGCAGTATAACCATTTCCCCTAATTGGATTAGGATTACAACTCTCAAAACACTCCTAACACATGAGGTACAAGTCAAATTAAAAAGAAAAAGAAGGAAAAGGATGAGGAGGGACACCTTTATTGATGAGAAATATAGTTTATAAAGTATTTTTTCCACGGGGGAAAAAAAAAAAGGTTGTATTATTTTCAAACTTAAAAATCAATTTCTGAAATAAATTTTATCACTGAATTTAGAAAGCTTATAAACAATTGGATCCTTAAAGCAGTTTACTACCAATACCTATAAAACTAGTCAAATGCCCTTATCTTTTATCTTTGGAAGATGAGAGAATCCCTCAGAAGGAATTAAAATCTGACCCGATGAGTTTTATTCTGGGAATGCAAGGATAGTTTATTATTAGGAACTCTATTATTATAAAATACATCATATCAAAGATCACATAAAATTTTTTTAAATTTTAAATTTAAAAAATAATGGAAGATCACATAAGAAAAACTTCACTAAGAGCAGTCAGTGCCGGAAGCCATTTGGTAATATCCTGCCTGTGTCCTATTAGAGAAAAAGCAGAAAGAAAGGAGGGAGGAAGGGAGTGGGGGAGGGGGTGAAAGAGGGAGGGAGGGAGGACTCTGGTGGAAGGACCCATCGCCAATATAATAAAGACTGTTTATCTCACACCACCAGTTATCATTTAGTTGCAAAATACTAGATGAACCCAGATAAGAATGTCTGCTCCCACTGTAAGTACTTAACATTCTGCTATAAATTCTAATTACTCAATAAGACATGAAACAAAAATATATAATAGATAATATTTTGCATAACATAGTACATAACATGTTATAGATAATGTTTTATATTATATATGAGTGGATTAAATAAATTACAGTGATGTAATATGATTACATATCTAAAAATACGGAGAGATGTCTATGTAAACCCTGAAATTTCATAACAATACTGAAGCGCTATTAATAGAAGATAAATATACAATCAATAGCTTGTGTGCATACCAGCAATAAACTGAGCCTCTAAAGGAAATAGAAAATCATTCACAGAAAAATCCTAGAAATAGTCTTAATAACAAATGTGTAGCATTTGTATGAAGGAACTTCAAGACCTCCCTGATAAACCTAAAAGAAGAGTTGAGTGAATAGACTGACATAGCATGTCATTATGACAGAAAGAGGGAGAGGAGAAAAGGAGGAAAGGAAATCTAGGTGAAAGGGAGGGGAGATGAGAAAATAAAAATCACAACTGTCATTAAATTCAAGCATAAAGGCGATGAAAGAAACATTTTTATAAATAAGTAATTATGACCGTGTGAAAATTTTCACAAAATATTTTCAGCACATTTTTTAAACTGAAAAATTGTCAACTAACCAACCAGGAAAAATATTTGCCACAAGCCTAATAAACAAAAGTTACGGACCTCTTGTAAGTCAGGAAGAAAAATACTAATACGTTACTTTTTTTAAAAAGATTTTATTTATTTATTTAAGAGAGAGAGCATGCAAGCATGAGCATGGCGGGGAGAGGCGGGGAGAGGAAGAAGCACACTCCCTCCTGAGCAGGGAACCCCATGCAGGGCTCGATTCCAGGACCCTAGGATCATGACTTGAGCTGAAGGCAGATGGTTAACTAACTGAGCCACCCAGGCACCCCAATACATTACTTTTTTAAATTCAAAGAAAATGAACAGCAAGTCATAGAATGAAAATTCAAATCTCAGTGAGGTTGCAGGATATAAAAACCATGAGAGACTATGCACTCTGAGAAACAAACTGAGGGTTCTAGAGGGGAGGAGGGTGGGGGCATGGGTTAGCCTGGTGATGGGTATTAAAGAGGGCACATACTGATTGGAGCACTGGGTGTTATACGCAAACAATGAATCATGGAACACTACATCAAAAACTAATGATGTAATGTATGGTGATTAACATAACATAATAAAATTTAGGAAAAAAGTGAAGAACACACACAAAAAAACACAAAAATCTGTTCCATTTCTATACACCAATAATGAGCTATCAGAAAGAGAAATTAACAAAACAATCACATTTACAGTTGCATCAAAAAGAATAAATGACCTAGGAATAAATATAACCAAGGAGGTGAAAGATCTGTACACTGAAAATTATAAGACAATGAGAAAAGAAATCGAAGACACAAATAAGTAGAAAGATATACTGTACTCATAGACTGAAAGAATTAGTATTGTTAAAATGTCCATACTCCCCAAAGCAATATACAGATCCAATGCAATCCCTATCAAAATTCCAATGTCATTTTTCACAGAAATAGAACACATAATCAATCCTAAAATTTGTATGGAACCAGAAAACACCCCAAATAGCCAAAGCAATCTTGGGAAAGAACAACAAAGCAGGTGGCATCATGCTCTCTGATTTCAAAATATATTACAAAGCCATAGTAATTAAAACAGTATGGCATTATACTAAAAACAGATACATAAATTAATGGGACAGAACAAAGAGTCCAGAAATAAACTCATGAATATATATGGTCAATTGATTTTTCAACAAAGGAGCCAAGAATATACAATGGGGAAAAGACAATCTCTTCAATCAATGGTGTTGGGAAAACTGGACAAATGCAGAAGAGTGAAACTGGACCACTATCTTACACCATACATAAAAATTAACTCAAAATGGATTAAAATTGAATGTAAGACCTGAAACTATAAAACTTCCAGAAGAAAGCATAAAAGGTAAGCTCCTTGACATCAGTATTGGTGATGAGTTTTTTTTATTTGACACCAAAAACAAAAGCAAAAACAAAAACAAGTGGGACTATATCAGACTAAAAAGCTTCTGCACAACAAAGGAAACCATCAACAAAATGAAAAGGCAACCTACTAAATAGGAAAAATATTTGCAAATCATATATCTGATAAGGGGTTAATATCTAAATATATTAAAACTCATACAATTCAATAGCAAAAAAAAAAAAATCCAATTTTTAAAATGGGCAGAAGATCTAAATTGCCATTTTCCCAAAGACCTACAATGGCCAACAGGTACATGAAAGATGCTCAACATTATTAATCATGGAAATGCAAATCAAAACCACAATGAAATATCACCTCACATCTGTCAGAATGGCTGCTATCAAAAATACAAAAAAAATAACAAGTGTTGGCAAAGATGTGGAGGAAAGGGAACCCTTGTGCACTGTTGATAGGAATGTAAATTGGTGCAGCCACTGTCGAAAACAGTATGGATGTTCCTTAAAAAATTAAAAACACAACTACCATATGATATAGCAATGCCACTTCTGGGTATTTATCCAAAGATAATAAAAACACTAACTCAAGAAAATATATGCACTCCTATGTTCATAGCAGCACTATTTACCATAACCAAGACACAGATACAACCTAAGTGTCTATCAATGGATGAGTGGATAAAGAAGATGTGGAAGATACACACACACACACACACATACACACACACACATACACACACTCGTTCAATATTATTCAGCCATAAAAAAGAAGGAAACCTTGCCATTTGCAAAATGGGTGAATCTTAAAGGCATTATGCTCAGTGAAATAAGCCAGGCAGAAAAAGACAAACACCATATGATCTCATTTGTATGTGAAATCTAAAGAACAAAACAAAAAACCAAGCTCATGGATATAGGAAATAGACCCGTGGTTGCTGGGAGTGGGGGGAATAGGGATAAAAAATGGGTGAAAGGGGTCAAAAGGTACAAATTTCCAGTTATAAAATAAATAAGTCATAGGGATGTAATGTAGAGCATGGTAACCATGGTTAATAATACTATATTGCCTATTTGAGAGTTGCTTCTATTCTCTTGAATAGATCTTAAAGTTCTCATCACAAGAAAAAAAGTTATATAATTATGTATGGTGACAGATGTTAACTAGACATGGTGGCAATCATTTCACAATATATACAAATACAGAATCATTATGTTGTACACCTGAAACTAATATAATGTAGTATATCAATTATACCTTAAAAAATAAAAATAATTTTTTTTTTAATTTATTTAAAAGAATAAAGTCAGTTAAGCATTCAACTCTTGATTTTGACTCAAGTCATGATCTCAAGGTCATGGGATTGAGCCCTGGGTCGGGCTCTGTGCTGGGCATGGAGCCTGCTTGGGATTCTCTCTCTCCTTCTTCCTCTGCCCCTCCCTGCTCCCTCCTTGCACGCTCATGCACACTCTCTCTATCTAAAAAAAAAAAAAAAAAAAAGGGGAAACCTGGCAAAAACCACATTCACCAAGTAAACAGAGGTAATGTCACCAGTAATGGGACAAATCAACATCACATGGAAAAAAAAAGTTCAAATTTCCAAAAACTATACTCATTAGTAATCAACGAGTATACAAAAAATTTTTAAATCGAGTGCCACTTTACCCTATTAGACTGGCAAAAATTAATTTATTTTGAAAGAAAACAATAATTTTAAATGCTGGTAAGTACACATGCCATAAAATGGACATTCTCATACACTGTTGAAAAGAATGTAGTGGACACAAACTTTCCAAACAACAACTTGGAAATATCCATAGAGTGCTTTTGGCCAGTAGTTATACTTTTGCAAATTTACCCTAAGAAAATAATCACAGATATGGACAGAGATTTATGTATAGGAATGTTAATTATGCATTATTTATAATGGTGAAAAATTGGACCCAGTCTAAACAGAGAAGGGTTAAATTTATTATGGCATATATTGACTATATAATGGAATATAAGTAATATAATAGAGCCATGAAAAATCATGCTTCATGAGACTATATAATGGATTACTGAAAATATGTTACACAACATAGGGCACAGAATTTTGTATACAGACCAAATACACAGACACGCATTTATTGGAAAGTAATACACTAAAGAGTAAACAACAGCTATTTCTGAGTAGTTGGATCGTGGGTGATTTCATTTTTTCCCCAATAGTTTTCCATATTTTCTAAATTTTCTGAGATAAATATATGTTACATTGAAAACACTGTTGTGAGTTAATGACTAATCAGTGCTTACTCTGTGCCAAGCCCTATGCAAAGTATCTAGTATGTATTATGTCATTTAATTTTCTCAATAAATCTGGGAGCTAGATAATCAGTGTTATTATTCTCATTTTACCAATTAAAAATCTAAGACCCAGGGAAGGTTAGTAACTTAACCGAGGTCACACAGTAGTAAGTGGTACAACCAGGAAGTTGTAAGCAAAGTGGGTAATGATTGCAAAGCCTGCACACTTAACCATCAGTCATATCAGCAATTATCAAACATTCTGGTCTTGGACCCCTTTACACTTTTAAAAACTACTGAAACCCCCAAAGGGATTTTGTTTATGTGGATTATTGCTATTGATATGTCTACTATTTGCCATTCATAATATTTAAAGCTGAGAAATGTTTAATTCATCTAAAAATAGTGATGAGGGGCACCTGGGTGGCTCAGTCAGTTAAGCATCTGCCTTTGGCTCAGGTCATGATTCTGGGGTCCTGGGATGGAGCCCCATGTCAAGCTCCCCGCTCAGTGGGGAGGCCACCGCTCCCTCTCCCTCTCCCCCAGCTCATGTTCTCTCTCATTCTCTCTCGCTCTCTCTCTTGAATGAATAGATAAAATCTTTTTTAAAAAATAAAATAAATAAAAATAACAATGAAAATCCATTACATGTTAATAGAAATAATACATTTTTATTAAAAACAACCCTATTTCCAAAAAAAAAAAAAATTGTACTGAGAAGAATGGTATTATTTTATCTTTATGAAAATCTCTTAATGTCTAGCTTAAAAGAAAATAACTAAATACCTATATCTACTTCTCCACTTAATTTATTGCAGTATTACACGTCATGTAGCCTTTGGAAAACTCCACTGTTAATTCATGAGAGAATGAGGGTGAAAGTGGCAAATAACATCTTAGTTTTATTGTGATAATTGTCTGGACTTTGTAGACCCCTTGGAAACACTCCCTGGGACTTCCAGGGATCCTGGAAACATACTTACAGGATCACTACTCTACACTGAGTTTTTAAAGAACAAGGAGAAGGAGGAGGAAGAGGAAGGATAGGAGAAGAAGGGGAGGGGAGGAGAGAGAGGAGGAAGAAAAAGAAGGAGAAGGAGGTGGTGGTGGTGAGGTGGAGAAGAAGAAGAAATTGACGAGTGTTTACTGTGCAACAAACACTCATTACCACCTCAGACTCTCAGAAGGCACCAGCACAACAGTGGAGGGACAGTGGAGGGAGGGGCACTTTGCTCTGACCTGATTCGTTCACCCAGAGCAAAGTTATCTTCTAAGATGCCAGTCACTTCCAATCCACTGGTTGAGCCACAACCAAAATTTGGATCCAACTAGAATTCTGGAACTCTATTAGCCTTAGACACATCAGATCAAAAAGGACAGGGACAGGAAACTGGGCATGCCTTGCAGAGAGAACCAGCTCCATGGAGCCCACCCTGCTGTAGACAACGAGAGGAAATCCATGTAAGAAGCGAGATCACTGCATCATGAGTAACTTCCAACAAGTCACTGGTTCATCTGTTCATTCAGCCAACATTTATTGAGCACTCAGTAGTTAGGGTGTCATACTAGATGCTAAGGCTACAAAGGAGAGAGGAAAATAATCTCTTACTCGATTCTTAGTGTTAAACACAGTACCTCCCACATGATAGGTGCTCCATAAATGCAGATGACAGATGGAGAGATGGACAAATGGCCGGATGGATGGAGAAATGGCCTAGTAACTGTCCGTAAGTAGCTCAGAGTCTGTTAAAGGAGATAGACATAAACAAAGAATCACAAGCCTTGAAGAAAGTGCTTAAATGGAGGTGTACAAACAGATACTCAACAAAATGTGATTTTCACCAATTGCCCACGAACACCATCACCCTGAAGACTCTGAGGGAAAGCAAGTGGAGGAAGCAGAGGAAGGTGGGCTCACTTCCAGGGGGAGAAGGAGTCCTGGCAGGAGCCAGTCCATGCAGGCTATGCAGGTACATGGGTCATGGGGAGGGTCCGGTCCCTAGACCCGGGCATGGCGTCATGACTTGGTTACAGGACTAGGGAAGAGGCCTCGTTACTAGAACTTGGCAGAAGATTAAAGAATAATGAGCAGTAAATTCAACCTGATCTGATGGTGAGTTTTCTGAATGTCTGAACCAAGCTCCTAGCAGCCCCTCAGCATGGTTTCCATAGCCTGGGACAGGGCTCAGCCCCCAGGGGAAGGCCATGTGGCCACAGAAGTGGGGGGAAAAGTCTGGTGGAATAGGGAACTGAGTGAGGTTTTCTTCTCCTTCTGGGTAGCTCTCCTAACATTAAACCACTGTTAGCATTAATGTTTAAACTCTGTTAAGTAATATTCACTGAAACCCAGTTGCATGCACAGCCCAGAGCCTGGCACATAGCTAACACTCTACTACATTTTATTCTACATCATTCATTCCTATGACAGTGCTTTCCAGACACTGTAGACATACACTAAAACATCCACTGTATTTCAAATTCCAAAAGCACCCAAGGCTGTAAATATTCTTAGAGTTGCAGTATAAATAGGATGAGAAAATTTTTGGTGCTATGTGGGAAGAAGCAACATAATATTCTCAGCCTAAAAATAGTTGGATTTGTTGTGACCATGTTTTTGTTTTGTTTTGTCTTACAAAAAAAAGGAAAATCAGTTCTCTGGCATTTCTAGGTATGGGAAAGGATTTGCAAACTGTAAATAAAATCCAAGGAGCTCAAACACTTACCTGCCTAGCACTCTTCACACCAACCTTCCCAAGGACCTCACCTAGAAACTAGGGCAGCTCAAGGGTTCATGAATGGGGTATATTAAATTAACTTATTTGGACCCACAACCAAAAGCAGAAGCTCCCCAACCCACCGAGGCAGGGGAAGAAAAAGTCTGGAGCCATCTGAACTCCACAAATAACTCATGGAGTTTTGCTCCCATGTGTGTGGATGGACAGCGGCCGCTGTGCTGCTACATTCCAGAACCTTCTCTGGTTTGCCCTGCCAGGAGAAGCACACAAGATGTTTATTTAATGGATTCACTGTGACGGTATTAGGAGTTGTATTTTCAGTGCTTATAATACAGAAAATCAGTCAAAACTAGGACAAATAAACTAAGGCAAGGAAAAGCAACTGCCCCGGGCCAATCTGGCTTCTCAGATCCGAGGGCTTTATTGAATTCCATCAGGATACCTACCAAACACAAAATACATACTATTAAAAATTTCTAAAGAGAGAGATTAAGGCCCCATTGATTGAGAACAAGGCAACAGAGATCCAAAAATGCCCCCAAGTAACACAGGCGTGGGCAAAGCATCTTGAACTTCATACCTGAGCTCTGTTCTTTATAAAGAAAGCCAACTCGCAGGCTATGTCTCAATGAGAACTGCCACCATCTAAAAGGTCCCTCTGCTTCCCTAATGCCCTTCAGGTATGATGTTAAGCCCCAAATCTCAACCTCTGAAGAGCTTAAGAGAGAACTTGGGATCCCTGGTGGCAGAGAGGGAAGGAAGAAGAAAGATAAGAGGGAATTATTTTCTATGCAAACTTTGAAAATCAAAGAGATTTTTCTCCTTTTGGGTGACCTTTGTCAGTTCGCTTTCCCAAGATAAATTTCATCTCTGCTAATCTCATAAACTAATATCAAAATTAAATATGGCATACTGCTTCATATAACATTTCTGTCTATGTGGCAACTCTCAAGACTGTATATTTACCTAAGGAACTCTCACTGGGAGTTTCACTTTGAACCAGATCTAACAGCCCAAGAAAAGGGGATTATTGCTATTTACATATGACTTAATCACACTTACAGACTGCTTATCCTTTAAGTATAACGCACTTTTAGGCAGATGGGTGTCGAATAAGCCATCAGCTCCACATCCAAGTAAGATGCTTCCCATGAACTAAAGCTGTGGCACAGTAAATAATACCTCGGGAACCTCAGAGAGAGGATGCATCCTCCAAAGGGCCCCGTTTACGGGAAGTGGGAGCATAATTTAGACACTAGAAACATTTGGTTCAAAATAATTAAAGGAGAAAATGGGCTTGCAAAATAGGCTTGATTCAGGTCTGCCTCCCATCTTGGACATGCTGTATCAGACCTAATTGAAATTGTGGGATACTTAAGGAAAAAGTTTCCTGAAAGGCACAGAAAACCACAGTAAGATTAGAAAGGATTTAAGTGTTTTCCTTTATACAGAACCCTCTGGCTTACATACAAAATTTGCAATAGTGAAACCAATTCTTGGAGCACTGAATTTTGGAATGGAGGTGGGGAAATAAGAAAAAGTGGCCTATCCAAGGAGCAAGAAGAATCCAGCAAAAAACAAAAATAAAAAACAAACACACAAAAAAACTAGAATTAAAAGGGGGCAGAAGGAAGTAAAACTTCAGAGACAGTAAAATGATCAGGGGTCACCAGGGATCCTGAGGAAGAGAGGGCCCAATGGATAGAGCACAGATGTAAACGCATGACACCATACTGTCAAAACCCACAGAACTGGACAACACCAAGAGGGAACCCGAATTAAACTATAGACTTTAGGTGATAAAAATGTATCCATATTGGTTCATCAGTTACAACAACATACCACACTAATGCAAGATAATAATGGGCAACACTATGGGAGTGAGGTATATGGGAACTCAGTGCTTTCTACTCAATTTTTCTGTAAGCCAAAAACTGCTCTAAAAACAAAGGGAAGGGGCGCCTGGATGGCTCAGTTGGTTAAGTATCTGCCTTCAGCTCAGGTCATGGTCCCAGGGTCCTGGAATCGAGTCCCACATCAGGCTCCCTGCTCAGCAGGGAGTCTGCTTCTCCCTCTCCCTCTGCCACCCCCCTACCTCCCCCTGCGTGTGTTCTCTCTCTCTCTCTTAAATAAATTAATAAAATATTTTTTAAAAATAAAATAAAAATAAAGGGAAGACAGAAGTCAATGTAAGTTAGGAGACCAAGAAAGAATCCAAATAAGAAAGAAAAACAGTTTTTCTTTCTTTGGATTCAACAAAGCACTGTTGTTGGGGTATTAAATGTCAATGCAAGGCATAAAGATTAGCAGTTGGGCACCCCATGTAACTTTGTCCAGGCTGGTGCACTGCCTCGGGGATATATGTGTTCAGAATCAGGAGCAGGGCTGTTTTGTTGTGTACCTTTAATAGGGCAATAATAATTATCAATGAGTACACCTCAGAATAAAGAAAGAAAAGCTATGCCTCCCTAAGATAGCTGGAGGAGATGCAGACTTAATGTCTACTTTCCTTTGGCTCCAACATCAATATTTATATGAAGCAACAAAAACAAAATAAGGAAAATACCTGTTTACCGGTAAAGTTGAAGACCAAATTTTGCCACATCCCCCAAATTTAAAGGGCAGCAATTTAAGTAGCTGGTACTTCCCTACTGGTTTTCTGATTTTCTTTTCTCTCTCTTTTTTTTTTTTTTTTGAAGATTTTATTTATTTATTTGACAGAGAGAGAGCACACAAAAACAGGGAGAGCTGCAGGGAGAGGCAGAGGGGGAGAAGCAGGCCCCCCACTGAGCAGGGAGCAGGACTGGGGTTCAATCCCAGAACCCTGGGATCACAACCTGAGCTGAAGGCAGACAGACAACCGACTGAGCCACCCAGGCGCCCCATGTTTTCTGATTTTCTTACACTCTATATAGGCTAGGCCATCATCATCATCAACACATACTTGGACCTAAATGACCGAGTTTTGTTAGGCGTACTTAGAAAATCTAACTTAAATACATGGCTTAAGCCAACGTTTCCTTTATTTTGACTTAATTTTTCTCTTAATTTTACTGCAGAATTGATTGTAAAGCCTAGACAGGACGTTTCTTCTGTTTATTAACGATGATAGCTAACATTTTAAAAAAATTTTTTGCATACAGCTGATACAGTGTTACATTAGTTTCAGGTGTACAACATAGTGATCCGACAAGTCTGTACACTGTGCTCTGCTCGCCGCAAATGTAGCCACCGTCTGTCACCGCACATCGCTGTTACGATGTTGTTGACTGCCTTCCTGATGTTGTGCCTTTTATTCCCTTGATGTATTCATTCCATAACTGGAAGCCTGCGTCTCCCACCCCACTTCACCCATTTTGCCCATCCTCACACCCTCCTCCCCCTCTAGCAACACACACCATCAGTGTGTTCTCTGTATTTACAGGCCTGATTCTACTTTTTGTTTGTTTATTCATTGTGATTTTTTTAGATTCCACACATGAGTGAAACCCTATGGTATTTGTCTTTCTCTGACTTATTTCACTTAGCATAATACCCTCTAGGTTCATCCGTGTTGTCCCAAATGGCACAATCTCATCTTTTTTATGGCTAAATAATATTCTTCTGTGTGTGTGTGTGTGTGTGTGTGTGTGTGTACACTCTATCTTCCTATCCATTTGTCTATTAATGGGCACTTAGACAGCTAACACCAAAATAACAAGTAATCCAATTAAAAAACGAGCAGAGGATCTGAATAGAGGTTTTTCTAAAGAAGACATACAGATGGCCAATAGACATATGAAAAGATGCTCAACATCACTAATCATCAGAGAAATGCAAATCAAAACCACAATGAGTCACCACCTTACACGTGTCAGAATGACTAAAATCAAGAAGACAAGAAATAATAAGCATTGGAGAGGATGTGGAGGAAAAGGAATTCTTGCACTCTGTTGACAGGAACATAAATTGGTACAGCCACTGAGGAAAACAGTATGGAAGTTCCTCAAAAATTAAAAATAGAACTACCATATGATCCAATAATTCCACTGCTGGGTATTTACCCAAAGGAAACAAAAACACTAATTCAAAAGGATATGTGCACCCCTCTGTTCATTGCAGCATTATTTACAATAGCTAAGAAATAGAAGCAACCTAATAGCTAACATTTGTTAACAGTTACAGCTAACACTGCTCCAAACAAGAGAAACAGGTAGCCAGTTAATTCTTTAAATGAGTAATTCCTATTTATTCCCATTGCAGGAGGAATCTCAAAAGAATGGGAGGTATTATTTTTTCCTTCCTCATTCCATTCTGCGTGGACATGGGGGAGAGGGGAGCACAATGCAGGGGGCTTTAAAATCCTGCCTGTTTGAGGGACAAAGTAACAGAAGTCCACCAGGGTCCTGAAAACGAGCCCCCCAACTCCCAGGCTTTCATTTGCAAATGTAGTCCCAAGAGAAGAGGTTTCTCCAGGTGAAGTTGCTGGAGGCAGAGGTGATTCTACCCTGGGGGAGCAGGGGAAGGTCTAGATAAGGGGAAAACGGGGATGATTGAGAGGGGCCAAGACCTGTGCCCAGCTCTGATGGGGCTGGGTGTACTTCCTGGGGAGACGGATGCCTGAAGAGCTGGGTAAGATCTCTACGCTCCCCTAACCATAAAGAGGACAGAACCGCCAGCCTGGGCCAAGATATCTCATTGGCAATGTTGAGTGAGAGACTTTTAGATAGAACTCCTTTTCTGTTCTCTGCAACCTTGTATGGTAGAACTTTTATACGATGTTCTAATGGGGGAAGGTGACCAGTGCCCTGCTGCCCCTGGCCATACTGGCTCACAAGAGTCAACTGTTAAACTTTCAGGAATTTTGTGAGCTGGTACTCACAAAATCATTTTGTTTTGTTTTTTATTTTATTTATTTGAGAGAAAGAGAGTGAGAGAGAGAGAGAAGGAGCAGGGGGGAGGGGTAAAGGGAGAGGGAGAAGCAGACTCCCAGCTGAGCAGGGAGCTCGACTTGGGGCTCAATCCCGGAGCTCTAGGATCATGACCTGAGCCAAAGGCAGACGCTTAACTGACTGAGCCACCCAGGAGCCCCTGTGAGCCAATTGTTAAACACAGTCATTATTGGGCACCTGGGTGGCTCAGTCATTAAGTGTCTGCCTTCTGCTCAGGTCATGATCCCAGGTCCTGGGATCGAGTCCTGCACAGGGAGCCTGCCTCTCCCTCTGCCTCTGCCTCTCTTTCTCTCTGTCTCTCATGAATAAATAAATAAAATCTTTAAAAAAATAAAGTCATTATTAAAAATTAAATGTTAACTTACAATTAAATAAATTATATTAAATATAAAGAGCAACAAATACACAAAACTCCTCATTTCCTAAGTATTTGACTACATTTTACTATAATCGATGCTCTCAATGGCATCTCTCTTTACTATACCTGAATGGCAGATTATCAGCGGCCGCTGCACATCTCTTGCCAACTCTACGCACAGTGATGGCATGTTGGTAGCTTGAGATCAGCCTGGATAGGACTATTTATACCACAGAAATTGGCAGACCCTACAGATCAGGGCTTGATGGATTGTTCTAGACCAGGAGTCAGCAACCATGGTACATGGGCCAACTATAGCTCACCACCTGTTTTTATAAAGTTTTATTTGAACACAACCATGCCCATTCATTTATGCCTTGTCTAGCAGCAAAAGCTTTTGCTGCTTTCTCTCTATAATGGTGGAGTAGTTAAAACAGAGCCTGTATGACCTGCAAAGCCTAAAATATTTATTATCTGTTCCTTTACAGAAAAATTTTGTTGACCGCTGATAGATTTAAGAAAGTGGATGGAGAATTGTGGTGATCATTTCATGATATGTACGAATACTGAATCACTCATTATATTGAACATCTGAAACTAATATGACACCATATGTCAATTATATCTCAATTTTTTAAAAAAGCGATGGAGAAAATGTTAATAATGCAGATTAAACTTAAAAATGTGTTGTGTCCATGCTCTGTAGTTGTGTGTGAGTAGCATAAAAAATTAAAGAAATATTCTTCCAATATTCAGAACTGTTACCCAATTTAGTAAAGAAGATACATCTAGTGACATTACAGACTAGTGAACTTCTGAAACACATCTTCATTATTTTACTTCCATATAACCCATTAATGAAATTAAAAATATCAACCAGTATCTGTGTCAAAAGTATATTCAGAGCCCCAGTTTTAAACATCTAGCAATAGGCATAGCACAGAATGCTCTCACTGAATTGCACACTATTTTGGTAAATGGCATGCCTTTCTGCTCAATGTTTGGTTTAAAAAAAAAAAAAGAACCTCTCATGTATCTTGTATTCAAGTGTTGTGGAGTATAATCATAACCTGCCATATATATTATGTCACTTAACAATATGATGATTCTGGTATTATAAATCCCATTCAGTAGAATAGAGATAAAAGGTTAAGAAACACCAGACAATGTTGAAGCTAGGATCTGAACCTAGATTTACTGAAAATATGAGTACATTTGCTTGGAAATTATAATTTTAATAGCCATTATTTGAGAGAATACACTATAATGTTTAAAAAAAATCAACTGTTGGGGCGCCAGGGTGGCTCAGTCAGTTAAGCGTCCAACTCTTGATTTCAGGGTCGTGAGATTGAGCCCTGCATCGGGCTCCTCACTGGGTGTGGAGCCTGCTTGGGATTCTCTCTCTCCCTCTGCCCCTCCCCCCACGCTCCCTCTCCCTCTCTGAAAAAAAAAAGTGATAAAAAAAAATCAACTGTGAACTCAGTCATTCTTCAATGTAAATTTATGTTATTAATGACAATATCAATATATATTTGCAAAAGTTATGTGTGAAACACTTCTTTATTCTATAGGCAGTGCTTGGTATGGATCCATAAACCCCTTGTGATAATTCAGAAACTTTGAAAAGAGTTCCTATTGATTATCTTTAAGATCCTTCTTGCTGCCAGACCAGAATCCCCACCATATACTTGAGCCCAGATTTTGCTCCCTTCTCCAGGAACTATTGTTCTCTCTCCTTCTGGAATACAAGTTGGCTTCATCAGATTTCCCACCCAGCCTGAACTGCATGGTCTGGCCCCATGTGCTGTCTTTCCACCACTGGTCTTCTATGCTTTGGGGACCTTCCAGGGTGGCAAAAGGGGTAGGGTTGTTGCTTGCAAAGGCTCTGTGGTGACGGAGGGCAGACAGACAAATAGACTTAGACCACTGAGAGCAAGATAGAGTGATAGGATTTCAGAAAGGAGAAGTTAAGAGTCCCTGGAAACAGTTTTAAGCTGGTAAGCTACACAATCTGACTCGTGTTTTGTTGATTTTTTTTTTTAAATGATGTCACATATGTAAAAGATTGAGTCCCACCACATCCTAACCTTCCCCTTCTGCCCAGAGAAAAGGAAGCAGGGTCCAGCGCAGCTGGTGGTTTTCCCTGGGCCAAAACCAGGCTGGAGACCTAGGAGAAAGGCCAACACCAGAGGCAAGAGAGCAGAGGGACCAGAAGCTTCTACCCAAGAAGCCGAAGGTCACGAACCTCAGGAGGCCCCAGCGAGTGTGCAGCCCCAAGCCCCACAGCCCAGGCTCAGAAGGGCGCAGATAGCAGTAGGGTGTACCTGGAGCCTTTGGGGGGCCCTGGCTAAGTGAGGTACTGCTGTTAGCAGTTCACTTTGGTGTGTTGCCCAAGAGGGGGAGGCACGGAGCATAAACAGACCATCTAAACAGCAATGAGAATTACATTTCACAGAAATCAAATTCTTAGTTTTTCTCTTTTACTTTCTTGGGTCATTAATAGTTGTGGTTTTGATAACAATGGGCTAAAAAGAAACATATAATGAACTTGGTAATGCTTTGAAAGTCATCAATTATTTAATCCAAGAAGGTGAATAATCTAGACGAAAGTATGGAGGGGAAATTGCATTATTCTTTCTATCTGGAGTCTGTGTTACGCCAAACTCACGCCAGAGATAGATCCCGGTACAAAGCTCAAATGTCTCCATGCGGTAGCGAGGTTCAGGTGTGTGTTGGTTTACAGCAGACAGGTTGGGAGAGCAGAGGACCCCCCCCCAACCCCCACCCAGCACCACCATCCAGGGAAAACAGAAGGAATAAGGGGGAAAAGGCCATGATTCTGGGCTGCAATCTTTGATGAGAGGAAACTTGCTGGGATTTTTTTTGCCCTTGAAAAGAACACACATCCTACCAGAAACAAATCTCTGCAAGGTGCTCTACCCTTCCCAGCCACAGTTTGCTTGCCAGTTCCCTACTTGGCCATTTATAATCTCACACCCACTGCTATCTTTACACTAACAACTATTTCAAAAGAGTAGCAGCAGCTCACCTTATTGCCAAACCCACTGGCTCCTTTTAAGTTCTTTTTCTCCTTAGTTTCCATAACACTAGACTGACTATCCTTATAACCAGGCCTCTGTCAAAAGAAAAAAGGAAAATGATTTGATGTCTACAATATGCAGATTGAAGGAGAGGCAGGAGGCCAAGACAACATTAGTATTTCAAGTGTATGCGTCTGAAATGTGTTGCCAAAACAGAGAGTGGGAAGTTGGGAGGAGAACAACGTGGCTGGGGGAGAGGCGTTCAGCAAGCTCTCGGAGACATAGAAACCCCATCAGGGTAGGGGGCTAGCTACACAAAAAGAGTCACTCAAGTCCTGAGAAACAGTGCAGCCATGGAGGGAAAAAAGAGGGGCTGCTCAGAATTCCGCTTCCTGCCCTGCAGCCCCATCCGGGCCACTGACATATTTTTCCGAAACACTGCTTATTTTCTCCCGTTCAAAACTGGCTCCCTGTTGATTCAGTTCTGAGGGCCTGTGTCTGGCTTCCACGGCCCCTGAAAGCCTCTACTTTTCCCACTTGGTTCCCCACCGCAGTGAGACAGCTCACCCCCGCCTGGGGCAGGACCACCTCCCTCACCTTGATGGGCTCCCCAGCCCCTGCTGGCCAGGAGAGAAGCCTCTGCTCCAGCCAGCCTCCTTCTCTGCATCCGCTTCTCCCCTGTGCCTTCATCGCCTGCTTCTCCCTTGGGATCATCACGTAACAGGTTCCTCCAAGACCGACTTCTCTTTCCCCCTCCCTTCCTCTTTCTCCCAACCACGTTGGCAAGAGGGCTGTCTTTGAGCATGTTTATGAATCTCTGCCACGTCCTATGATAGAGCAGGTATGGAATACATTCTTTTTTTTTTTACATTTTTTTAAAGATTTATTTATTTATTTATTAGAGAGAGAGAGCGTGCGCAAGCAGGTGGAGTCGCAGGCAGAGGGAGAGGGAGAAGCAGGCTCCCTGCTGAGCAGGGAACCCGATGTGGGGCTCGATTCCAGGACCCTGGGATCATGACCTGAGCCGAAGGCAGTCGTCCAACCAACTGAGCCGCCCAGACGCCCCTTGAATACATTCTTGGTTGAATCATTGATTGATTGCCTACTATGTAAAACTCTGCCTCAGTAAAATGAGGGAACTGATCCTTTGCAGTCTCAAAGGAGTTTCTGTTTGCAGAAAGGAAGTTATTCATCACCTGTCCTTTTCTTCTTGTGGTAAGATACACATCATGTACAATTTACCATTCCGGCCACTTTTCAGTGTACAGGTCAACAATGGTGTTCAGTACATTCCATGTTACTGTGCAGCCATCTCCAGAACTTTTTCCTCTTCCCAAATTGAAACTCTGTCCCCATGAAACACTAATTCCACATTCCCTGCTCCCCCCCGCCACACACACACCCCTGGCAATCACCCTCTACTCTCTGTCTCTACGAATTTGACTAATCTAGCCACCTCCTGTAAGTGGGATCACTCACTTTCTGTCCTTTGGTGACTGGTTTATTTCACTTAGCCTAGCATCCTCAAGATGACTGCATATTCCTTTAGTGATTACAGACTCTCATATTTAGAAATCCATTCATTTCTAAGTATTTGACAACTAGAACGGGAAGAACACCGGCCACATGGGAAGACATCAAGACCAACCCCTTGCCAGCCACAAAGGAGCCATATTCCAGCCCTGCCTTCCCCAAACCGGAGCTCGTAGGCAGCTTCTCAAAAGCACAGCTGCTTCGGAACAGAGGGAGCACCGTGTCTGAAGCAACGTGGTGAGGAAACAGCTCTGCATCCGGTTGGGGTGCCGGCTTCATCGTCTTACTTAACCTTCACAATTCAGGGAGTCACTGCTTTATCTCCATTTTGCAGATGAAGAAACCAAAGCGTAAAGAGACCAAGTCATTTGTCCCAAATCACTGCCGGGAAATACTGGAGTGGAGACTCACACACTCGGACTGATGTCCATTTGACCCCAGATGTCTTGCCCCTCAACACTCATTGCCTACCCCCGGCCCCAGACCCCCATCCAACATAGAGGGAAGCGAGAAAATCAACTAGACACCCCTAGGACCTGAGAGAAATAGTTTGTAAGATTTCAGTGAAGAAAAGCATGCGGAGAAGGTGACTTTAAAACAGCCTGAGTATATAAATTGTGATCAGACTATTAAAGTCCCTTTTAAAGAGAAGAACAAATGGGCTTCAAGGGTAATAGGAGGAATCTCATTATCAGATGGGTTTTCATAAAGGTTGTGAGTTTCCTTCCCCAGGAGACGGCAGGAGGAGGAGAGGCTCAAACCTGCCTAGATCAGGCCTGCCTGGAGGCAAAGAGGTGACCCCGGGGGGTCTTGGGGGACTCCCCCAGTACTAGAAGTCCCTGAGGTGATACTTGTAAAACCTTTGAGTTCCCAAAAGAAAGGCTGTCTAGAAACACTAGGTAAGCATCATAAATATGCATGTGTATTTTATCCCCTGTCATCAGCCTCATCCTGCTGGGTGGGGTGCATGTCTACCACTCTCAAAATTTAAGGGGCAATGTCCCCTTTGATTACAGGGCATTCAGCAGTGAACTAACTTTCAAACTAACTCCAACCTGCTTTTAAGCAGCATCTTTTACATTCAGGCTGAGCGGTGAGTTTGCCTTGAAGTGAGTATTTCCCTCAACAGGGAAGATGCTAGCTTTTCATTTTAATGTCCTTACAGCTCTTTCTATATGCATTGCCTCAGAGGCTGAGTTTGTCAAGATATGTAAACAGCAAAATCCAATGTGCGTTGCTCAGGATGACCCAGTCTACTGAGGCAGATTAAGTCTAGTGGAAGGTGACTCCCAGAGCATCTTATGTCCAGAATTACTTTAAAAGGAAAAATGAAACTGAGCGCGCACCCTTTCCAAGTGACAGACGCCATCAAAACACCACAGACGTTCTTAGGGATAAACCTGTGGTCAGAGCTAAGATTTTTCTAGAGCAGACATAATCACTTCTGGTCTTTGTTCATTCTGCCAAATTCTTTAAGCCCCTAGAGCCCATATTCAATTTCCACTCTCCTTGTGGTTGTAAAAGGGACCCAAGTAAGGTCCTCATCCTTCCATTAAGAATTAGTTGGTGAAGGGACTGCTTGTCCACTGCCAAGATATGCACCTGCTCCTCCAGGTTCTCAAACCCCCCAAACTTCCCCATTGGTCGTTGTGAAATCCTCAGTGCACACGGTGTTTCGAAGCTGCCTGCGCTCTATGGCTTCTGATAGAACTTCATTTTAAGGATTATCCAGATTTCCATTGTCTAAAAATGTTATTTCCTATGTGGTAATTATATAAATGTCTGCATGGATTCAGACTGGTATTTGCTAATCTTTGTACAAAATAGAATTGGCTCCAAAGCATCGGTATGTGGGGTGGTGGGGAACAGTGGAGTAATTTCTGTGCATATTGAAATGTGGAAATTCTGTCTTCTACAAATGTGGTTATACCTAATTCCCAAGACTACTGCCTTCCTAGCATTTGCAGAGCAACTGAAGTCAATGACGGACCTCTCACCCTACCTACAATGTACTCTTTATTACCATACATTCGATGTATTGACAAAAAGCTGTAGAAGGCTTTTGATCTATTTGCATATTTTTATTAAAAGGAGTCAGAAGGGGCACCTGGGTGGTTCAGATGGTTGAGTGCCTGACTTCAGCTCATGTCATGATCTCAGGGTCCTGGGATTGAGCCCTGCATCTGGCTCGTCACTCACTGGGGAGCCTGCTTGTCCTTCTCCTTCTGCCCCTCCCTCGCCCCACTCGTGTGCACACGCACTTTCTCAAATAAAATCATTGAGAGAAAAAAAAGAGGAGTCAGAACACATATATACACAGCCACCAAAATAATCAGTCAATCCAGTTATTTCAGGTACTTTCCCATCACTGAGGGACAGGAGAGCACCCCGAGAACCCTTAGCAGGGTAGCAACACACAGTGATCGCTGAGGTGGAGGAAAGACCAGGGTAGCCAAGCCATGACCCAGCCATTCTGTTCCAGAATTATTCATTGAGGGGATGGAGCATTGGCTTCCATGGTGTTGGTGGACTTCTAAATTTCCAAATTTGATGTTGTCTTCTATATCATAGCACCATGAGTGAGTTGTGACCATTCCTATGCAAGAGATGGTAATAGGGACAAGATGAGATGCACATATTTGGAGATAGCATTGCCTCTTACAGTTGAAATATAAAATGAATATGTATAAATCAAAGAGAAAGACCCATAGCTTGTAAGACATGATAGTCACCTCGCTGATTAGGTTAAAATCTAAAGAAAAAATGTATTAGTCAGGAGGGATGGACAATCATGGAAACATGGAAAAACTGCTTACAGGTTTGACTGACAGGGGAGGGCTGCCAGGCCCTGGGGCACAATAACTTCCCTGAGAAAGATAACCAGAGCTGGTTCTCAGAGCCTGATGCCAGTAAGCATTCAAATCCTTTCACCTGGGCCCTTGTTAGAAGTCCATGCTCACCGGCAATCTTGCAACTATAATGTGCCTTCCCAGGTCACAAGCACATTTCAAAATAATAAATCAGGATTCTGGTCTACACATCAGCCTTTTTGAGTTCAGTTAATGTGAGTCCACTAAAAACCATCTTCCTCCATATCCAGTCTTCACCCATTTTTCAAAACAATGAACTCATACTATTGACCAAAAGTGGGCTGACATATAACACATTATCGATTATTATATATGAATCGCCGTGTTAGCAACCACAGGGTGCTAACACTCAGAAGAACATTATTCCATTTAGGAGAGAAATGTCAATAAATGAATTTCCATCTTGTAAACTTTGAGGGCTGGCAATTTGAGGGCAGAGGCTGGGTTTTTATATTTTACGTATTTACACTTTATGTTTATTTTGCCCTCCACAAGGCCTGGCCCAGGTCTGGGTTATGAGTTCACAAATAGGTGTCCATTTATCAAGTGAGCGAGGGACACAGTGAACCACAACTACGTGACATAGAATAAGCCAAGCAGCCCCGGCCCAGGAACCGAAGGGCAAGGCCTCCAACTCCAGCAGCTCCAGAAGGAGAGTCCTGACTTCTAAACAGAGCCCAGTCCATCCCCAGAGCATAAACAAACAAACAGGTCACTTTCTGGATTTCTTTCCACCACATCCTCTTTGACCCCCAGCAGAGTATGGGAAGGCGGAGGGAACCCTTGGGGAGCATGAGTCTGACCATGAGCTCCCTGAGCGCTCATCCTGGACGCCTCCTGAGGTCACCGCTGATATGTGGCCATCTCTGTTTAGATGTGATTGTAAGCAGCCACAGTGAGAAAGCATTGTCAGTTCTCTCTCCCTGCTCACTGGGCGAGAAAAGATTTTTCATTTCATACATCATTTACAACTTGCTGCTGTGATTCTAAAAAACCAGTGGGCTTTATCAAGTTAATGAGCAAGAAAAACATATTTGGTGAGCGTGTTAATTTTTTGAATGTTCTGCAGAGCCCAGGACATTAGGCAACATGCACAGGGCAGCTGGGCACACCAGGGAGCTCCTCCAACCCCCCAGATTCATTCCACCCAACGATGGGGGCACCTGGCTAGTCACTAATAAGTCAGCAAATGCGTCTTAATAGAAATTGAACATCAAACACGTCATTGACTTTGCACTCCCTGCATTGTCTCTACTCAGGAACATTTGGGATCCTGGGCAAAAATCACCATTGGCCTGAGTTTCTCTTCCACATACCAGTCTTCACAGCAAGAGAGAGGAGCAAGCAGGGCAGCTTCGAGGACAAATCAGGTCAAAAGGGGGAAGAAAGCATACCGAATCTCAGTGCTTGGGATTTTCAAAGTGATATAAGACCATCTATCTCAAGAATGATGTGGTAATGAGGGTGAAAGCCTAGACACTGGGATGGAAGGGCTCTGTCAGAGGACCAAAATGAGATCTCGAAATAAGTCTTAATTTATGAAAGGATCCTTTTAGAGTTCTTACTCTTATCTATCAAAATCTCTGATACTCCAAGCTGATTGAATACATCTCAGCATTAATCTGCCCATGAAACCACTGAGCCAAAAGCATCACATTCATTGCATCTTCCTTTCTGTCTTTCAGTTTGATCTTAAGTGAGACATTTGAGATTGACCTCAGCAAGTTCATGGTGTTAGCAAAACTTGCACCCACAACTGAAAAGGCATGGATGTACTTTTCTCATTTCTCTTCCACACATGGATGGTGAGTAGATTTTTCTCTTATTAGAGATGGGGAAATGTTTGAGCACTATTAAGCGTAAACACAAAATGACAGCTCTACACAAAACCGACAATGGGTAGGGACAACATTTTAATACATCACACAACTCATTTAAAGAGGGTAAAGAGGGTCAATTTCTGGACCCCCACCCATCACAAAGATCACCGGCCATAAACACATGCGCGCACACACATACTATTCACACACACAATTCAAAACTCCCAGAGAGCAGTAGATCACTTAGATGAAGCAAATGGCACAGGAGACAGAAACTGGTTGTTTTCTAGACAAGAAAAAATGCAAAACAGTCTATTTCAGAAAAGATACAAAATAAGGATCAGTATTTTAGGGAGGAACATAATTCTGTTTTGTTGGAGAATATGAATCCAGGCAACACTTTTGTATTCTGATATTTAATGGTATTTTGTATTCGTTCCCATGGTGGTTGCGATAAAGCTCTACGTAACAAAGACACCCAGTTTTCCGTAACCAAGAACGCAGCCAAGATATTATCTCTGGAAGACTGGGGCTCATTTGCACCCTAAGTGGGGTTCTATCTCTGGTGCCTGGTAAATGGTGAGGAATGTCAGGAAGAGTATCTTAATTTGCAGAGGGTTTTTGGAGACATGGAAAGAAGAGAGCTGGGAATGGCTGCCTCGGGTGTCCCCCATGTGGGACCCACCACACAGCGCTCCCAGCCCTATCAACGCTGTGGGCTGTCTCTGTCAGGCAGTGAGGCCAATAGTCTGCCCTATAAATAGAGCCAAAGGGATGCCTGGCATGTCCTCTGGCACAACCCTCCCTCAGGCACTCAATAACTTCCTCCTCTAAACTTCAGGCTCACTCTTCCCAGCCCAAAGCAAGAGATTCTGCAGGTGTGGAGTGCAAAAGTAAGGCCTGGCCTGACCACTCCATGGGAAACCTCAGAACCCATACACAGTGAGGAGAAACAGTGAGAGACGGAAGATCAGGCAAGAGAAAGCTGCCTGGGTTAACCTGGGGTGGGGGAAGAATGTTCCAGTAAGGTTGAAAATAAGCATCCCTCCCTCTCTCGCTGAGCACTGGCCTTCAGTGCCACCTGGCCCAACAATAGCCCCCGATGATGCCATCCCACCCGGCTTCCTGTGAACACACCCTATGTGGCTCTTGTGAGTTGCACACTTGTGTGACCCCCTTCCCCTGGGTGCAGGCAGGACCTGTGGCTTGCTTCTGGCCCACAGAAAACAGCAAAGGTGATTGGATAGTCCTCCCTGTCACATCATATAGCACATCATATCCTCCATTCTAGAAACCAGATTGAGATTCTCTTGATCACCACAGTAGGCAGGATAATGCCTCTCCCCCCCCCCCACCCCTTCCCAGCCAAGGTGTCCACTCCTAATTCCAGAAACATGTTCCATGATAAAAGAGACTCTGCAGATGCTAGACTTCCAAGCAGGGAGATTATCCTGGATTATCCAGGTGGGCCCGGTCTAATCATGCAGACCCTCAAAAGCAGAGAACCTTCTCTAAAGAGTCAGAAAGAGAAGGCAGAAGATAAGTAGGTGAGATTCTCAGCATGAAAGGCTTCAACACACCATTGCTGGTTCTGAGATGTAGGGGCCAAGTTCAAGGACCAGGGAAAGGCACCCAGGAACCAACAGCAGCCCCCAGCTGACAGCTAGCAAGGAAACAGGAACTCCAGTCCTACAACCACAAGGAGCCAAGTCCTGCTAACTGGAAGGAGCTTAGAATCACCTACTTCCCCAGAACCTCCAGAAAGGCTCATAGCCCTTCCAACATCTTATAGGACCCAGATCAGAGGAACCAGCTGAGCCATGTTGTGTCAAGATCTCTGAAGAATGGAACATATAAAATCATGCATTAGTGTTGTTTTAAGCCACTAAATTTGTGGTAATTTGTTACAGCAGCAAAAAGAAACTTGAAGAAAATGTAAAAGGACCACTGAGTCAGAGCTGAGAGCAGCCCCAGCTGACAGTCACCAAGAACCCCTCAGTCCTGCAACCACAAGCTGAAGTCTGCCAGCTGCCACATGAGCTTGAAAGAGAACCCCATGCCCCAGATAGGAACTCGGTCTGGCCGACACCATGACTGCAGCCTTGTTGAGACCCCAAGCAGAGGACTCGGCTAAGCCATGGCCTAGATTCCTGACCCAGGGAAAGCGAGATGGTAAATGTATGTTGCTTTAAGCCACCAAAGTCATGGCTACTTGTTTACACAACAAGCAGAAACTAATACGACGCCCCTCCAGAAGAGTGGTTCATGCTTCTGCTGGACCACAATATCCCAACACCTAAACCAAGTCACTAACTCAGGATCGGGAGCATAGAGTCTGGTGTGTAACACAAAAATTAGAGCTTAGGATAGAGATTTAACATGACTGGGCACCTATGACCCGCAAATACAGATTCTCTCTTTTCCACCAGAATAAAAATCAAATTGAAGTCTGACGACCAGGCTCTAAACCAGAGTGATGGTTGCTCCATACAATGGTGATATGAGTTCTCTCACGAGGACAAAATCAAGAGCTAACTCACTGTTTCAACAGTCATGCAGGAATATCGATCTATACCTCTATTTCAGTTGTTGCTTCCTAAGGTATTTCACCAGGTTGATGACAATATGAGGCAAAACCCTTTCATGCTTAAGTGACAGAAACTCCAATTCAAACAGGATTGAACTAAAAAGGAAAAGGGTTTGGAAAGTCAAGTGCAGGCAGGGCTGAAAACCCTGGTCTCACTCCAGCTATTCGTTCTGCTCTCCTCTATGTTCGCTTTATTCTCCAACTGGCTCTTCTCTTGTGTGATAAGATGGCAGCCAGCAGCCCACTGCTCATCCTCCTTTTACCCTAGATGTTACAACACAAGTCCTAGGCCTGACTCCCATTGGCTCATTCAGGCCATGTCACTGCTGAACAGTCACTAGGGAGAAGAGGAGACAATTTGCTTATTGGACAAAGCTGGGAGCATATGCCCATCTCTAGAGCACAAGGTGGGGAGTCCAATCCCATCCTTGTGGACTGAGAGTCTGGGAGGGGTGCTTTCCCTAAAGAAAAGTTAAGGAGCAGGTGTCAAAAGAAGGACAAGAAACATTAGATGGTCAAAACCAAAACCTCTGTGCTTCTATAAGCCACCTTACTTAACCATTTTTGACTCTGAGTGGCATTGGGCAATTTTCAAACACCAAATCAGTTTTCTAAGAAAAAAAAGGCTATCACCCCATAAAAACATCCAAGTCTTGTGTCCAGATTAGACTGTGTCCTAGACAGTCCCCTCCATCTTTCCAGTGTAGGATTCTAACTCTATTGGGATCTAGCTGGAAGACATGTCCAGTCTGCCAACACGGCTGCCTTTGAAATTATCTTTGAAAAGAAGAACATTCACCCGAGTGTTGGAAAAACCAGCCCTATCACTACCTAGGTAAACCTCATGGGTTGTCTTCTGGCCTGCTCTGTATTCAAATGGTCCCCTGCCCCTCGGTCCACTGCTGGGAACAGGCAGACATTGAATCTCTGGACATCCTACAGAGGTGACAGGGAGAGAGACAGGGCACTGAGCCGCGCACTCTGTCAACTCCCCAAACTTTGTTTTTCAAAAGCAAACGTCTTCAAACAAAGTAGTTACAAGGCCTTAGTTGAAGTTGAAAAACAAAGATACTTTTGAGTCTTCTAAACACATACCAAAAGAAAAAGGTTATTTTTTAACTTTCAAAAAAGACAGATGCATGCTTTTGGTGTTAGATACAGCCAAGCAGAATTTAGCTAAAACTTTCCCCTGAGTTCTATTTTGCGACTGAAACCAGGCACCAAAAAAAAATTTTTTTTTTTTATCTGAAAGGATCTCTTCTTTCAAAAGGAAAAAAAGACATAGTTGGAAGAAAACATATGAAGGAGCTAAATAGGAGAGCCCTGCCAACTATTTAAGGGCCTGATATTAAGATATGGCCAAATAAATTGTTCATACCTTCTCGTCAGATGTCAATTTTGGATCCAGAGGATAATCTTAGCAGAAATCACTCAAACTTCCTTGAGGCAGAACAGCCACTAAATCTTTAACCCATTTCAGAGCTATATTGTACTGCTTTCCTATTTTTAGTGTCCCGTAGCTTCTTCAGCATAATCCGAGGGGGGACATGCTCCATCCCCCTGCCAGCATACCGTATGTGTTATTGTCCGTTACCTGTGTGTAATTATCAGTGTTATTTTAATAATCAATTTCAGTGGAATGGCAGGATTTGCTTCCATTGCATTTAAATCCTAATAAACCTCAATAAAAAGAAAACGAGAAAGAAAGAGAAAATACCATTCGGAGGATTAACAAAACACTCCAACAAAAGGGACCTTTTTAATTTTCATGACGTGATAAAGTGATAGCCTTTTGAATAGACAATTAGGCTCATAAACCTGATACACCAAGGGCTTAATTCACAAACACACACTGTCACTAATACATTTGCAGAAGAGCTGTATGCTTAACAGGATTAGAATATGGCAAATCATTCATTATTAATGGAAATCTACACTGCCTAGGTCTTCATCCCTAGATAGACCAGTATTTAAATCAAATAATTTAGCACAATTTCAGGAGCTTAGTTCTGTACATAGATTGCTCATGGGTAGCTCAGTATTTCCGTACACAGAAATGGGAATCTTTCCTGGGGGCATTGTTAACCTGCCTCAGCTCCTGTTACCCAGAGGATTTAGATTCAAGAAGCTTTCTGCCTTGCCCTGTTCACCCATAAACTGAGAAGTAACCACCGGGCCCGTGCACCTGATGAGGTCATTTGCTTCCCCCTAAAGACTGTAAGCTGTACCATGTTCTATGCCTACTATTTGCACTTCAGCTCCGATGGGTGATTTTGCAAATGCAGGATGCATGTCACAAGGGGGTTCAGGCAAAACCTGGTCTAGGTCAGAGGTACAATTTTCAGAGTCACCCTTTCAACAGTGTCTCAAGGGACACAGAAAGGACAAGGAAGACTTCCTTTGTTTTGACTCATGGAAAAGCTGGCTTCACGGGTAGGTGTACTGATGAGATGTGGCTTGAGGGAAGGTGACAACAGAGGTTATTCATTCTTTTTGTTGAGCATCTAAACTGTGCCAAGCACAGAGTGACCGACTGTTCCAGTTTGGCTGGGACTGAAGGGTTTTCCAAGGCAAGGGACTTTTAGGTTTAAACCAAAAAGTTCCCAGGCACACTGGACGGGTTGGTCACCCTAGCAAGGTAGTGGAACACGCTTTGTACCATTTCATAATGGGGGTTCATTATTTCATAATAACTGAGATTATCCTCAACCTTATGAAGGGGATATTCCCATTTTTGGATATGAAGAACAAACCCCAAAGATGTTGAATAATCCACCCAAAGTCATGGCCAGTAGAGCTGGGATTCAGTCCTAGACCTCTCCGACTTCTCTGCCCATGACCTCCAGTTCTGTTCGGGCAACCAAACACCCAGCTAGAATGAACCGCCTTGCTACTCACCCAGCATTACATGCTTCCCCCTACATGGGAAATCAAGACTTCCTAGCTTACAATTAATTCTAGCTTTAGGTGAAAGCTTCACATGATCTGAGAACTCACCAAGCCCTTCAGCAAAGCTAAAGGCAGGGCCCATTCAGCTAGCATGTCACCCCCAGAACCAAGGGCCAACAGAGACCATCCTCATTTGGAAGAAGAGTGTACATCAAAACCTCCTGGGGGTATTTTCCCAAATAAAAATTTCTCCCACCCCCAGTGGGGAGATTTCGAATCAGTAGGCTCAGTGGTGTACCTGGCATGCATTACAGATAAAGATCCTAAGGTCCCCCAGATGATTCACAAGGCCTGGACAGCAGCCCTATCCTTCCATAGGTAAGTCTGCTGCTTTATTCTACAATCCAGTGAGCCACTGTGCCTCACAAATGTGACCGGGGCAGGCCCTGGCAAGATTCCTTTAGTGGTCAGATAGACTATATTGAAGGCATACTTTGGGAAAGAAAAAAAAATCCCAGCTATACTGTGCGACCTCGGGTAAATCACTTAATCTCAGAGCTTCCATTTCCTTGCTCCTAGTGTGGGATAATATTAACATCTCTCCCAGGAGAGCATGCGTGACATACTGAGCACAATGGTTCCTGTACCCTATCCCCCTTGGCATCCCACTCAAACTCAACCACGATACTGAACAGTCGCATCATTTCACTTCAAAGGACGTTCCACCCAGTAGACAGACATCATGGAAATTTACCCATTAGTTCTGGCCTGTGTACAATTGTCTGTTTTCATCTCAATGTGCTTCTCAATTATCAACTGCTTTGGAATAAGAGTATCCTTCGGTACCTTCCAGGAGTCAGTCCAGCAAGAGGGGCTTCAGTGGGTGCAACTGATAGATGGAATTATAAACTCAAAATTAATATGTTAAGTGGTTGAATCCTCTCACTAGAAAAGGAGTGTTTACTTTGCAAAAGGATTAATCAAAGTTTTTTTTTTAAGTAGCAGGAGCCCAAATTGCATTAATCATTAATTATGAGTAACAGTAATTAGTAACATATATTTAGTCTCTAAAATCCAGAATTCTTAAGACCTGGCGGGTCCCAGACCGGAAACTATCTAGTTTGCAAAAGAAAACAAGGTTCAACATACATAAATCCATTTTCAGGGGCACCTGGGTGGCTCAGTCGGTTGAGCATCTGGTTCTTGATTTCCGCTCAGGTCATAATCTCAGGATTCTAAGATCGAGCCCTGAGTCGGGCTATGTGCTCAGCAGGGCATCTGCTTGGAATTCTCTTTCTCTCCCTCCCTCTACTTCCCCCTCTGCGTGCTCTCTCTCTCTCTCAAAATAAATAAATCTTTTTTAAAAAAATCCCTTTTCAGTCTTCTTTACAAGTTTCTTGGCCTCTGCAGGTCCTTAGGTCTGAGCTCAGGGCCTCTGTCTTCTTACCCAACATTCTCTCCCTAGAGGATTTCCTCCATTTTCATCTTGTATCTAAACCCAGGCCTCATTTCTGAAGTTCAACTGCCTGTCTCGACTGAGAGGTCTACAAACATCTCAAAGATCGCAGGTTGAATTATGTCCCCCAGAAAGATATGTTGACATCCTAACCCCCAGTGCCTCCAAATGTGGCCTTATTTGGAAATAGGCTTGTTGCAGATGTAATTAGTCAAGATGAGGTCATACTGGAGTAGGGTGGGCTCCTCATCAATGAGACTGAGGTCCTTAAAAGAAGAAGGCCCTGTGAAGACACAGAGACTCAGGAAGAACCCCCTGTGAAGTTAGAGGCAGAGATGGAGTGATGTTGCCACCAGCCACAAAAATACCTGGGGTCACCAGAAGGAAGAGGGGAGGAAGGATTCTCCCCGAGAGACCTCAAAGAGAGCACAGCCCAGCTGACACCTTGATTCCAGATTTCTAGACTCCAAAAGAGAAATTACATAAATTTCTACTGTTTAAGCCACCTGGCTTGTCGCCCTAGGAAATCAGCCCAGCCCTGGGCCCATGTGCCCCCAGTAAGCAGCACATCCTGCATTCTGCGGCACCAACCAGTGACCTGGACAGTGTCGTGTGTCCATGTTGCCTCCTCCTCTCCCCTCCCCTGTGCATCCCACCCAGCCCGCATCATTACCTGCACGTCTCAGTCCAGGGGCCACCTCCTCAGAGAGGCCTTCCCTCCTGTTCAGTCTCTCTTCACACCCTTCAGTTCTCCCTCATGGCATTTGTCACAGCTCTTACTCACCTATTTATTCGTGTGGGGTTATTTGCTGTTGCCGTTGCTTTTTTTATGTCTTTCTCTCCCTCACCATAGGCCCCCTATGAACAGAAATAATGTCTATTTGTTCTCCTGGTGTTGGCAGAAAGCAGAACAATGTCCGGCTCCTAGGAGGTGCTCTATAAATATTGTGGAATGGTCCAACCTAAATGCCTCTCTTTGTAGCTGATGCAGTAGAGGGATGTGTCGACTCTCAAATAAACACGACAGCACCCGCATTAACTCTACTCAGGCCAGAGCTGTGAGAACTCTGGGCTGTGGGAAAATGGATGTCACTGGCTGCCACCTATGGAGAGAGGGCTGGGTGTCTGATTTCTTGAGTTTCCACAGCTTACAGCCTGCTTCAGGCCACGGATTCCTGATTTAGGGTGTTGCCTAATTGGCCCTTGATGCTTTGTAAAGCTCCTCTTCAAGGGCGATCTCAGGGAGGTTGGCAACCACCCCTTTTGCAGGTGGTCGTGTAGGCATCACTATCCCATTTCACAGGTGGGGACAGACGTTGTAATTCACACAAGTGCTAATGCTGGGTCTGGTCTCCTCCTGGCTTGTGCAGACCCCCTTAATACAACAGAAAACAGCATGGCTTTCAAAGAACGACTTCTGGATAAAGCCAACAGATGACTCTAACCAGGACCTGATCCTAGCATATGGGATGATCACCCAAGTTCTAGCAGAGCCACCTCTGGGGTCACTTGATATTTTTTTAACAGTGTCATCAGAAGCAACTGGCAGTTATACATAACTCTTGAAACAAGAACAGAAGTAACAGCCCGAACGCTTCCTATCAGTCATTAAGGCAATTTTGGAAATCCATAAAGAATTAGACAAAACACTAAATTCTTTTTTTCCTACCAAATCTATAACCATAAATGGAATTTTAATTCCATTGATCTGGTGAACAAGAGGATTCTAATGGAGTTGGGATCTCTGTCCCCCCATCGAAGTCTGATGTCAACAATTCTCAACTTATCTCTCCTCGACTTTTCCAGGTAGAAGATCCAACCTAAAGTAAAGCAAAAGCAAGAACAGGTTTACTGGACAGACTTATTTCGCCATGAAGTACCTTGAAATGATAAAAAGATTGAAGCTGAATCCAAGAACTACTCAAGCCTGTGATAGAGGTCACCCTCCACCTGAAGGTGGATTGTCCCACAGCTGTTTAAAGACAAAAGTTGGCTCCCACACAATGCTTCTCTGTGGATGCCAGGCCTTGATGACTCTGAAAAAGGTCTCCCTACTAATGAACACTAACCTCACTAAAGGTCACCCCATTCACTCAACACCTCTCAAATCCAGCCCCCCTCGCCTCCAATACCCCTGCCTCCGTTCACTGCCAGCTGAGTCCCCAGCCTCCTCGACCCCTGAGAGTCAGACAGTCTTTTTCAAATGTAAACCTCACACCTGAGATTTCCAGCCCAAACTGTGGCTGAGGCACTGCCTTCAACTCACACAGCTGCCACAGATTTTAAATTTTTGAAAGAAAAATGCAGAACTTGTCTGTCAGGCCCTGTGCAAACTACAAGCCCAAGGCAGTTCCTACCTTCCTCATTAGATCATGCTACATACCTTTCAGTGACATCATGTCTTTGTGAAGCTGGGCTTCCCAGATTGCTGGGACAAAAGTAAGTCCCTTGTTATAGACCCAAAAGAGATGAAAGCAGAGACTCCACAGATGCGTGCACGCCAAGGTTCACAGAAGCACTATTCACAATAGCCAACATGTGGCAACAACCCAAATGTCCATGAACAGAGGTATGGATAAACAAAATGTGGCCTATACAGGCAATAGAATATTATTCAGTCTTAAAAAGGAACTAAGTACTCATACATGCTGCAACATAGACAAATCTTGAAAGTGTGATGCTAGGCAAAAAAACACTGAAGAACAAATATTGTATGATTCTACTTTTATGAGGTACCTAGAGTAGTCAATTCCCTCAAGTCAGAAAATGGAATGGTGGTTGCCAGGGGCAGAGGGAGGGGGAGGATGGGGCATTAGTATTTAATGTTAATTAGTCATTAATAGGTACAGAGTTTCAGTTTGGGATGATGAAAAAATTCTGGAAATGAATGATGGTGCTGGTTGCACAACACTGTGAATGTACTTAGTGCCACTAAATCATATACTTAAAAAGGGTTGCAATGGTAAGTCTTCTGTTATGTATATTTTACCACAAAAAAGGTAAAACCTTGCAAAAATCAGTACAATAGTGGAAATGAGGGTGGCAGTGTCCAGTATGATCCAAGGTGCGAGAAGCTATTCCATGCCCAAAGTATAAAATATTGTGGCTAAGAATGCAAGGGAAATACTTTTTATTTAATTAATGCATAGTTCCCAAAGGGCCACCAAGTTATTAGAACATAAATACTAAGCTGTTTAAAAATATGACTACTTGGAGGAAGCCTGGGCGGCTCAGACGGTTAAGTGTCTGACTCTTGATTTCAGCTCAGGTCATGAGCTCAGGGTTGTGAGATTGAGTCCTGTGTCAGAATCCTCACTCAGGGGGAGTCTGCTGGAGATTCTCTCTCTCCCTCTCCTCCCCCACGCCCTCTCCTTCTCCCTCTTCCCTTGTTCATGCTCTCTCTTTCTCTCTAAAATAAATAAATATTTTTTTAAATAAAAATATGACTACTTGGGGTGCCTGGGTGGCTCAGTCAGTTAGGCATTTGACTCTTGGTTTTGGCTCAGGTCATGATCTCAGGGACATAGAATCAAGCCCCACATCAGGCTCCACACTTGTTGCGGAGTCTGCTTGGGATTCTCTCTCTCCCTCTCCCCCTCCCCACCATGCATGCTCTCTCTCTCTCTCTAACATAAATAAATAAATCCTTAAAAAAAAAAGTCTCTCTCTCCCTCTCCCTCTGCTCCTCCCGCTCTGTGCACACTCTCTCTCTCTCTCTCTAAAAATATATATATAGGACTACTTGGGCGCCTGGGTGGCTCAGTCGTTAAGCGTCTGCCTTCGGCTCAGGTCATGATCCCGGGGTCCTGGGATGGAGCCCCACATCGGGCTCCCTGCTCCGCGGGAAGCCTGCTTCTCCCTCTCCCACTCCCCCTGCTTGTGTTCTCTCTCTCGCTGTCTCTCTCTCTCTTGGTCAAATAAATAAAAAATCTTTAAAAAAAAAATATATATATATATAGGACTACTTAATCAACTGAACTGTTTAGTATTCTTTTGGCTGAGGGGCACCATGAAAAAATCAGTGGCATTACCAGAGTGCCATGAACCAAGATACCACCTGTGAGGTTCACTCACCCCAAGAGCCACACTCAAATTTCATCCACTCCCCAATACATGTGAACTACAGGGGACAGAGGAACAGGTTAATGACACCACCAGGAAGCAATCAGTGCATCTGAACTGCGTGAAAGACTACAGGCCAAAAAAACACCACAGGGAAATATAAAGGGAGGAGAGAGAGAGAGATGAAGGGGGTACAGATTATAAGAGACTTGTAATACATCCCCCAACAGCAGTATATGGACCTTCCTGGATACTGATTTGAACAAACTGTAAAATATAATTTGTTCATATATATGAAGATCAGTTTGTTCACATATAGATGAAAATCAGGGGTAACTTAAGAACTAACTGGATCCGTTGTGTTATTTAGGAATTGTTAAGTTTTTAGCGTGATGATATTATGGTTGGGTTTTTTTTTCAAGGTGTCCTTCTCTTTTAGAGATAACATGTGAAAATGTTTATAGTAGAAATGACAGGATGTCTGGGACTTGCTTCAGAACAACCCTAGCTGGGGTGTGGGAGAGCGAGGGGGAGAAGAAAAACACAGTTGGCCATGAAGTGATCAGTGTTGAAACTGGGTGATGGATGCACAGAGGCTCATGGTCCCCTCTGCTCGCAGTTTCCCATTTCTGAAGTTAAATGCAAATCTCCTTGTAAAACCTAGTGTGCCGCTCCCCACTCTAACTCCTTGGATGGCTCCCTGTGCTCTGGGGATAAAATCCAAACTCACCTCTCCTTCCGCATTTCCACCAGCTGTTTGACCCTGAGCTGCATGGACCTCCCGGCCCCGCCCCGGCCCCCCCACCCCCCAGCCCTCAGTGGGGCACTGAAGCCTGCGCTGGCGTGCCCTTCCCCCCTCCTCACCCGGACAACCCTCCACACTATGCGGCGCACTCCCGGCTTCAGCTGGGGTGCTCTAACAGATGCCCCTCCCCAGTGCTGAATTAGGAGCTTTTCCTCAGTGCTTCTAGAGAAACATATTTTCCCAGCAGCAAAACTTTGTAAACAGTAGTACTTTCATTTCCCATTGGTTCATTAAACTGAGTGTCTGGTACACAGTAGATACTCAATAAACGTGTGTTGACTTGAGAAATGAATGGCAAAACAAACAACTGAATAAATATTACCATCACTAATAGTTCTGTCCTGTGAGTCTGCCCTCTGCATTGGCCCCATTATAAAGCTTTTGTTACGGGAGGAGATGGATTCTTCCCTCCTTCCTGGAGGAAGGAACTGAAAAGGCACCCGTAAGAACGAAAAGGCTGGGACATGCAAGGCCACCTCCCTGTGTCAAAAGCTGGTGACATAATGAATCAGACCAACATTGCAGTTCCAGAAAAGAAAACTCTAACCAAAGACTAACAGAGTTAGAAAGGGGCCAGTCTGGTTATGGGAATCATGACTCCAGAGACATCCAATCCCTGCCCTCTAGATACTGACCTGACCCTGTGAGTCACTTCTGGGGACTCTGGCTCCTCACTCGCCTCTGGAAAGTCTCTTCCAGACCTGACATCCTGAGATTCTACCCCCATTTCTGATCGGTATCCACAACCCTCCGTTTGTTCATTACGTAATAACTAGTTATTGATGACGGAGCGTGCCCAGGCCCCACCAGACCGCGTCCTAGGCAGTGTGACAAATGCCAAAGTTAACATGGGTCTCAACATCTTACAGAGAAAGATGACAAGCATGGAAATAGCTGCATCACAAAACTGAACATGATACGTTGCAGAGGAGGGGAACAAGGAAGATGTCTGGGAGATCATAACTGAGCTAGAGTTCTTTCAATTCGGGAAGCCTTGACAGAAGCAGCAGGGTTTGGATGACAGGCGGGAAAGGTGGGTGGGATTTAGGGAGGTGGTGTGTTGGCTGCCTATGACGGCCTGCTTGAGCTGAGCTTCTAACCCAGCCAGGGAATGTGTTCGATCGTGGCTGAGCCCAGAGGCAGAGGGGTCTCAGGGCTCCCATCTGCTCATGGGGACAGGTTCATCCCCTCTTCGCTCCCTGCCGTGCCCAGGCAGGTTCATCATGGAGCAAGAAGGTCCAGAGTGTGCAGGCTTCCCTCCAGGCACAACGAAGTTCAGAGGAAGAAGACAGGCTGTTGGTCTGGGGTCTCTTCCTGTAGCTCGCTCTTAGGGGAAAATCGAATCTCCCCAGAAGCCCCACAGCCAACTCTGGTCAAGCCACGTGGCAGAAAGGGGACGGTGGGCCCCTTCCTGATGAGCCGGTCCTGTGCCTGCCGCATCACCTGGCCCCGTGGGATTGCCTCGCTCACTGCCGGCCACTTCTGCCCTCTAGACACAGCCAGGGGGATGTCTTCCATGTTCTGTCCACCGTCGAGGCAGGCTCTGGCACAGCCAGTCAGGGGGTAACAAGCAGAGGTCTAAAGACAAGACAGGACAAGAGGAGACAATCCCGAATCCAATTCCCACCGTGCCCTTTCTCTCCCCCAGTGCTTCTGACTCCTGGCTGCATATTAGAATTACCTGGGCCCCAGCCCAGACCAATTAAATCTAAGTCTCCTGGGGCTGGGATTCAGGCATCTGTGGTTCTGTTTCCTCTGCTTCCCAGAGGATTCGGATGCCCAGTGAGGGTTGAGAAGCAGTGCTCTAGCTCAGTGGTTCTTAAACCTCAGCAGCAACAGAATCACCTGGAGGGCTTATTAAAGCACAGACTGCTCCCCCGCCACATACCACCACCACCACAAAACCAAGTCTCGGACGCAGTAGGTCTTGGGGGGGGGGTCAAGAATGTGCATTTCTAACAAGCTCCCAGGTGATGCTGATGCTGCTGGTGGGGACATGCTTTCCCTCATCTTGCCCAAACTAGCATCGCTCTCGGAGCCACAGTATCCTGTCCCACCTGTAAAACAGACGTAGTAGTAGCTGCCACACTGCTGTTATTGAAAGGATTAAGGATAATGTCCACAAAACACCTAGCACCAGGCTTGAAGAGCGCCTAGCAGGTGCTCACAAGATGGAAGGTACCATTATTAGTTACATCACTGTGGGCATGACAGAGGGCTGTCTGAATGTGCCCCTGAGCTGGGTCAGCTCTCCCTTCCGCCTGGTATTTTTTTTTTTTTTTGCCTTCTAAAAATACGCTAGCACCAAAAAAAGAAGAAAAAAAAATGTGCATCGTGCTTTCTGCACTGATTCTAAGTCTCCGGCATTTTCTTATAGAATGATGCTTATCAGAGGAAAAACATCTGTTCCACTTTCTTTAATCTCTAATTTATCTAATCTCCCTTTGTAAAAAGGTATATTGCTAATGAGTGAATTTCTGCCAAGGGAAAAAAAAAAATGCTTGTTTCAATTACTTATTCTTCTCATTGACTTTGCTCTCTGTGGTGTAATATCACACAACATAAATATAATGAATGGGCCGCTTTTTTCTGGTATCTTCATCACTGGCCACTGATAGAGAGACTTCCCGAATAGAAAGATGTCATTTTTCATGTCTCCACCTGAAGCATCAGACACACGTTTGTCCCAGTAAATCTTTTCCTCAGGCAAGTGTCCTCACCCTGCCCAAGGCACCAGCCCACGAGAACCCTCTACGGACGGTGACCATGACGGAGAGCGGCCGCCAGAGGGCGCTGCAGAGCAGCGCAGCCCGCCCCCTCCAGGGCCCGCGACTCCGCCGCCTGGGCCGCGCAGGCCCCGCCTGGGGTGTTTATTTCTCCCCTGGATAGGGTAGTTTTCAGAATCTGTAGGCATCTAGGTGTTGTTTTGTTTCCTTGGGGTATTTTTTAATGTAAGTTAATAATCAAATAACAGGATTTGCTCCCATGTGTTTATAAAAACAAACGAAAATAAAATTATTTGAATAAATGGAATTGGATCAAAACAAGGAAATTTTGGAATTGTGCTGCGGAGGTGGGGCGGCAGTTGAAGGCCTTTTGGAAGGCACCCCTCATTTTACAGGTGAGGACACTTGAGGATCAGAGAGTTCCCCGTGTCACAACCAACACACCACAACCCCTATCGGAGCCAGGGGACACAAAGAGCCACCAGAGTACCAGGGAGCCCCAACTCCCTCTCATTCTGCCCTCCCCTCCTTCCAACTGTGCAAAAAAGAGAGACAACTGACATTTCTTCTTATAACCTGAGTTTGTGCCATACCTTGCAATGTTTGGTGGGGTGTTTTTTTTTTTTTGCAATTTTTTGGATTGCAGTGAAATATACGTAACATAAAATTTACCATTTTAACTATTTTTAAGTGTCCATTTCAGAAGCATTAAGTATTTTTAGGATATTGTGCAGCCCTCACCCACCATCCATCTCCAGAACTTTTCTGTCTTCCCAAACTGACATTCTGTCTCCATTTAACGTGAACTCCCCGGCCCCTCCCCCAAGCCCCTGGCTCCCACCATCCTATTTTCTCTCTCTATGGATTTACCCATTCTAGGTACCTCATATAAGGGGAATCATGCACTATTTGTCCTTTTGGGTCTGGCCTCTTCCACTTATAAATGTCCCCAAGTTTCAGTCATATTGTAGCATGGGTGAGGATTTCCTTCCTTTTCAGGGCTGAACAATATTCTTGCACTTTCATTCTTACAGCTGGTACCCAGAAGATGCTGGAGGGCAGCCCCAGCCCTCTTCTTTCCCATGAGGAATCTGAGCCTCCAGTTACTTGCCCGCACCTGCCCGTTGCAGAGCTCGGACTCCAACTTGGTCTTCGCCCTCAAGGGCCGTGCCCTTCATTCTGCCTTGGCCTGCGTTTGTTCCCACATGCAGAAAGCAGGTCTTTGCCACTGTCCCTGTGCTTGCTGAGTAGAGAGATGCTCCCTTCCTAGGAGGGGCAACCCACCCATACAAGGCATGGAGGTGCAGAAAAGAGGAACCAAATTGGAAGACACGACTCCTGGGCTACCACGTGCAGAGATTATTCCAGCTTGTGTTAACTGAAGTTGACACAGCAAGCCACCAAATGCGCAAAGGCCCTTTACAGGCTTTGAAGTCCCGCTTCTGCCCAAAGTCTGACTGCACAAAGCGCTCAAGCAATGCAGTCCCCGGGCATCCTTAGCCAGGTGAAGGGTCTTGGTATGACGATTCCCAGAAGAAAGTCCACTGCTAACAAAGAGCTACATCCTGAGGTGACTAAGGATTACTTTTACAAGTGAACTGTTCCTCACATCTACCCGTGCTTTATAAACAAAACCCATTATGGGTTTTATGGTGCCCTCATGATTGACATTACTATTATTAGTCATCTAGGTGCTTCTTGCAGATTGCATCACTTCATTCCCATACACACTCCATGGAATGAGGGCTGGAAGATGATGTGGCTGCTCAGGGTTCCACCGCTGGTAAACCGTAGCCAGCAGTCTAAGCGGGGTTTCATGACTTCCGAGCCCAGCCTCCCCACTGTGGAGCTCAATTAGCTCATGGGAAACTCATCCCCGACCTGGTCGGTGGAAGCTGTCCTTGGATGCGTAGATCCTCTCTTCCTAAACCAAAGCTTAGGCAACTTATTCAATCCAGCAAACCCAACTTGGGCCCCCATCTGTGTCCATCACTGTGGCAGGTGCCAAGGGGAAGGCGGTCCCAGCTCTCTTGGAGCTCACATCCAATAAACAAATATTTGTGGAGTCCTATCCATGACTCGTCGGGCTTACATTTAGCTGTAATATGGAATGTCAAATGTAGTAACTTTCTGGTGTGAATTAAAAGAAACTGAGAAATCGTTTCTTGGATGGCATTCAGGTGAGAAAACAAAATACCTCGATTTTTACTAAGACACTCTGAGTGAGCCTTTCCAAACTTCATGTAAGGTGCAGACATGTGACATCTCACAAGACGTGACCCCTTGGTCCACTGACTCCAATCATGGATTAAATAAAGGGTATTACCTGGAGAAGAAGGGGTTTTGCAAAGATGCCAGTCAAAATAGGTTTTGAAAATTAAATGGCATGTTTTCTGAAACCGTATTTACTCTAGCACCCTGGAGGAAACAGTAAAGGAAGCTCCAACCCATCCTGTTTTGTCTGATAAATACGAATGTTCTTGAACTCCAATAATTTACATAAGATGAAGCAACACTCAGAAAAGGCTGGCCAATCCTAAAAGGATTAAAATCCGTCTCAGCGGTCCAAGAGCCCTTTGGAATTTCAGCTGCTCATCATCCCTGGCTACATTTGCCAGTTTTCTGACATGAAAATGCAGAAGGTGGTCAACACTCTGCCTCCATTAGGAGGGTCTGCAGATGCGGCTGTGGAGGGGATGCGGTCTGGTTCTGACAGGCTGATTCCCTTGGCGCCCACCCCAGCGCATTACCAAGGAAAAGGAGGCATGTTCTCTAGTTGGTGGTGAAGCAGGAACATTTCTACCAATAAATGAGAAACATAAAGGAAGAGTGTGTTTCTTTCTCCTAAATAACCCGGGACAAACATAGGAAAACTTTGTGACCTGTAAATGATATTTTAGTATCTAGGTACCCTAAGAGTGGGGGAAAAAAAAAAAAAAAAAAAGATCACACAAAGGTTATTTCTACTACAAAGTTACTCTCAGGATAATTTTTAGGTAATATTGCAAAGAAAATTGGGGGAAAATGTTATTACAAAGTATATTATTTATATTATATAGTGTATTGTATCTTATAAATAATATAGGAAATTGGGGGGAAATCCTATTACAAATAATATAGTAATGTAATAAACTATGTCCAGGGCCACTGGAAGGGGGCCCTAATCCTTACTGCTGCCCCCCTCATGATATGTGACTTACTTTGGCCAATGGAACATGACCATGATCAGAAGTGACATGTGCCGCAGGGAGAAGTCCTCCTCAGGGGTATCGTGGGGCTTTGTCATTGCTCTTTTCCTTCCGCCATAGGAGAGGAAAGACACAAATTCAGGCTGCTTCTTCGGCCTGGATCTTGCAATGAGGAGGACCAACAGGGAAAAGCTGCAGCGGCCGGAAGTTACTGAGCTATTTGAGCCTGCTTGTTACGCAGCGCTACCTAGTGAATACTCACACATGAGGCTTCTTGTTCCTCTTAGATTAAAATCTAAAATCCGTAACCTTGCACCAAGGCCCTATTTCCACCTCCTTTAAGTCACCTTGCCTCCCTGCACACGGCCACTTTAGACTTAAGCTCAAAAGTCACTTCTTCAAGGAAAAGTTTTCCTGACCCTTCAGTCAATCTACCACATACCTCTCCTTTGTAGAGTGTGTCAGATTTGAAATTTTAATTTTCTCTGCTTGGTCATTTGATTGCTGCCTCTACTTCTTCTTAAAGCATTAATCACAACCGTAATTTCTCTGATGACGTATTTGATGTCTACCCCTCCTCTGACCACCACCTGCTCACATACACTCTCACAAAGTCTCGGGAGAATGCCTTCCGGTTTCGCTAACCATTGAATCCAAGGGTTAGGAAATTGTCTGGCACATAACAGCGATTCAGTAAATTTTTGTCAATGAATGGAATGGCTCGTCATTGACCAGACACTGCAGCTTAAAGGATATTGTAAAATGTAAATATAAAAGTTATTAAAAGCATTTGTTGAATTGAGTAACATGATAAAGTGCCAGTATTTCATGTAAGAGCAGTAATCTGGATGTCTCTTTTCTCTCATATCAACACCAGCTCTGCTCTAAATGGCAGTTAATAAATAATACCCCAGGCATGTCTCAGTAGCCTTAGATACATAGGATCTCAGATACATAGAATCACTTGTTCAAAACACAGGTTGCTGGGTCCCACCCCCAGGTTTTCTGGTTCAGTGGAGTGAGGTGGGACTCAGGAACCTCTCCCTCCGTGTCCCCACGCCCCACAGGGCACCACTGCTTCTACTCAAGCACTGAGAACCACCACACCTGCCCCACCGTCACCAACAAAGCACCAGAGATCACAGCCTGATGTCCCCATGGGCTTTTCTACATTATAACAAGTATGGCTGGCTCAGTGGATTTGGGAGAATGGGACCCCCACTTCCATCAAGTAAAAGGTTACATTCATCTGTGCTTGAAGTAGGAGATGTGAGTGGGAAGGAAGCTGGGGGAGCTGCCCCCCAACACCCCCACCTCGCCCACCCGCCTCTCCCAAGGGGCGCTCTGCTTCCCCACACTGTTTTTTCCCACTGCCATTCCCCGCCTCAGCCTCTGCCAGAACCAGTTCTCACACTCATGCTCAAGCCACAAACCTCAGCCACACCCGGAAGGAGGGGCAACGATTTTCACAGGGATTAAAGCTGGGGCTAAAAGGATAAAAATCTGACCTGGAATTCCAGGGTAACCAAGACCACTCTTCCAGGTGTCCCAAGTAGAAGAAATGAAGGGCAAGGCATCTGGGTTGGTAGAGAAACAAGAGGAATGGGGCAGGTGGTCAGAGGGTGTGAGGAGATGCAGGGTCAGAGGTCAGGGGTCACAGGCAAAGAAAGGCTGGAGGGCAAATGGTGCAAGCAGCCTGGCCCGGTGGGCCCAGCAGCCTCACAGTTCTGCCACCTGCTGACGATAGGGACGGTCTTCTCTGTTCCCCCACAGGCCCACTGAGGGCCACCCACCTGTCATGTTCACTGGCAGTTTGGCCATTTTTGATTAGTGTCGTGGGCTCAGTTGTGCCCCCCATAATTCACCTGTGGCAGCCCTAACCCCCAGGACCTCAGAATGTGGCTGTATTTGGAGATGGGGTCTTCAAAGAGATGTGAAGTTAAAACGCAGTCCCAGGGTGGGCCCTAATCCAATCTGACTGTGTCCTTTCAGGAAGAGGAGACCAGGGCACAGACACACATGGACGGAAGGCCACGTGGAGACATGAACCAAGGAGAAAAGCCTCAGAAGACACGGACTCTGTCCACACTGTGATCTCAGACTTCTAGACGTCAGCACTGTGAGACAATAGATGTCTGTCACCGAAGCCCCCGCCATGAGACACTTTGTGACACGGCCCTAGCAGACTCATCCAGTCAGTCCCAAAGTTCTGCAGACCCCGCGCTGACCAGGAGAGGGAAGCTGGAGGGGGCGGGGGGGGGGGCGTCCCAGCAGGATTACACCACCCTCTCTTGTGGTCTAAAGGACATAGCCTTGGTATAAGCCTATGGGGGTCTCTGCAGAGCTTTGAACGCAAGGGGTAAACTAGACTCACATCTCCTTTTTTTTTTTTTTTAGGATTTTATTTATTTACTTGAGAGAGAGAGCACAAGCAGGGGGAGGGGCAGAGGGAGAAGCAGACTCCTCACTGAGCAGGGAGCCCTACGTGGGGCTCCATCCCAAGACCCTGGGATCATCACCTGAGCTGAAGGCAGACATTTCACCGACTGAGTCACCCAGGCACCCCGAGAATCACATTTTCTACAAAACGCTATGGGTAGAAGTAAGACAGCAGGGCCCACACCCACCTTCTGGTGAGCCTCCCGCTCATGGAAGACACCCACCCTGTCCTTGAAAAGTGGCCACGGGGGACAGCGAAGGGGAACCCCAATGCCACCAGGGCAGTCAGGAACACATCAGGCATCAATCATGATTCGTAGAGTTACAAGTATTTATGTGTCAAGCACATACAACATAAAGGAAACTCCATATACAGAAATCTTGATTGGGAAAAAAAAAAATGGTTTTTTCATGAAGTTATCCTACCAGTTTTTGTTATAGAATTACAACAGCAAAACCAAAAAGATCTCAAAAATACCTTAGTTAAATAAGCACACACACACACTTAAGCAATGTAAGAACGGAGGAACCAAACATGATCTGTACCCTCTAGCCTGGGAGAGTCCTGCTGATGTCTTGCAAGGCTGGTCTCAGCCTTCCTGGGCGCTTGGTTCACAGGCTAATGCGGTCATGGGTCCACTCCTCCCCACCCCACCCCACCCCCGAGACATCAGACCCTCTCCCTGGCTCTCCTGTGCATCCAGAACCCAGCCTTTGTCTGAAAGCGTCACAGACCACAGCTCATAGCCAGGAAGTGTGAGGATGAGGGGGTTGGTTGGCAAAGTCTTCCAGGCCCTGACCAGGATTATGCTTTGCACGGGGCCCACCCCCAGAATGGTGAAGCACATGTGATACACACAAAGATTCATATAAAAAGCAGACAGCCAAGCCCAGCATAAAAGCAAGCAGCACCATTGCTCGTAAGGACTAGATAAGGCTAGCCGCTCCCTAAACGCAAGCATCTAAGGAACACTGCCCAGGGCTGGAATTCTGTGTCACTGTAAAAATATGTTGCATTAGTCTCATAGATACTACATTTCTCCATCTTCACTCTTCCTGGCCCTACTCTCCTCTTCTGTTCATTTTCATGCACAATCAGAAGAGCATCTTTTCTCAAGCCCCAAACCCCACTGTATTTCCCTGAGTCCAGGATGCCTGTGCGGCCAACAGCACCCCATCCAGCCCGCCCACCCCACCACCCCATCACTTCTTGCTGTTTGATGCATCCCCTGACACTCTTGGCACAGAATGGCCAGACACCCCAAGAAAAGGTGGAGACAGGGCAGAGTGATGGTTGGATTTCACCCCAATCAAAACCCGTTTCAGTCCCTGAAATGTGTGTTTCTCACTGAATCCCAATTCTTCACACTTGTTTTAGGATATGATTTAACATGAAATGTGAAATATTTACTTTGTGACACCCGGGTTTGGTCTGTACACGGATTCCATGGTGCTAATCCCCTTGGAGGGGTGCAATTAAAGACTGGAGCTGGCAAGAAGCACCTCCCTCCCTGGAGAACTGCAGCCCTGTCTCAGCAAAACTTCCTGGGGGAGGTGGGGAGAGTGAGCAGAAACGCAGCCATATCCACACCGGCCCCCACCCCACAGCCCCAGTCACAGCCCTGAGGACCGTGCAGGAGGCCAATCTCATCCCCTGTCCTCTCTGAGAAGCAAACAGCATAGCACTATGCATTTTCCCCATCTTTCTCTCTTTTTCTGAGAGGCAACAGTGATTAAGAATGCACATTTAGACTCCTAGGTTAGGTTCGAATCCTGTTTCCATCATTTTCCGTAATGCCTTAGACGGATCATTTTAAAGTTTCAGTAGATTCTGTTTCCTTCACCTGCCCCATAGAGTCTTGTAAAAATTAAAGAAGGCAATTTGTGTAAAGCACCCAGACAGTGATGGCAGATAAGAAGCGATCAGTTGATGGCCGCTGTTGAAATCATTGTATTGTGCTGACCCTATAGAATTCTTATAAAGATTAACCAAAATAATGGGTACTGTTGTGGTTGTTATAAAAGATAGAAATTACTCATTTTACAGGTTAAAAAACAAAAACAGTAAATGCTTACATCACTTCCATATACACACCAATGAGGGAAGTTGAACCCCAGCTTCACCATTCACCATGCTCTAGGGGAGCTCCCACAGAGAAACCCCGCAGTGATGGCAGGGGCAGGAGGAGCAGTGACTCTTCTCATTAGCTCTGTGGACAGTGTGCCCGGCCACCCTGAGGCTCATACTTGCTTCTCCTGTGAAATACTGACTTCGTGACGCTCAGTTTGGTCTGTATCTCAATTCCGTGCACTGCAAAATAAGGCAGACCTAGAAAACACATCACCGTTGGGATCGGGATACAGGTTGGACATCACTGCCTCGCACTGTGCTGGGGACTCCATTCACAGGCTGTGGGATACAGTATACCGTGAATGATGCTCCCTGTAGTTGTGTAAACTGTGGGCTAAGGGAAAGAAAATGCAAGAGGAATGACTCTCTTCCTACTCGTTCCCAACCATCCTTCTGAGCCACGAGCACCTGAACTGGAGATGAATGAGGCAGTGATCACGGAAACAGGAAGAGTCAAGAGACTTTTATGAATAAGAAGAGTTAATATTCTGTTCTTACATTGCAATACCCAGCAGTGGGTGAGGCAACCCCCCTCCGTGGCACCAAACCTACCTCTGTCCCTGAGTAGAGGATACTGTGCTACGTGGAGGGATCAGGGCATGGGTGTGCTGGTAAATGTCTAACCACTTGCTTTCTGGGAAATAAAAGCCTTGAGAGGTAGTATTTCCCAATTCCCATGGTGTAAATACTTTCATTATGATCATTTCCAAGCTATCAACATGATCCCACTGAAGCAGAGCTGGGAAGGGATGCACATCATTAGGGTCACGGCTGAAAAGAGCATAGAGACAATGGGGGAAAGACAACAAATACAGGAGCCACACAGACAAGAATTCAGCAAAATTAAAATCTGAAGAGAGGGTGACCAGGAAAAATGGAAGTCACGCTCAGGAATTTCTACATATATTTGAAAGGATGCTGATTTTCCTGCTGTGTATATGTTTACACAAGATGACCCCAGTGAGTTAAAATGTGGAGATATTCAGAGTCACCTAAACAATGCAAAGAGATGGAATATAAGAAAGCCAAAATCTCAGCCAAAAGCATACATGACAGGCTGAGGAGAAAAGTCTAAAACATTTAACTGATTTATGAATATCAGCAAAATACTATAAGAAAATAAAAATATATAAGATTTTCTGAGCTTAAGATTAGAGCACACAAACCCAAACTCTATTCATGGCTTCATTTGTTTCTTATGTACCTGTGTAACTTGATCCTCGGCTCCCAATTGTTCTTGCTTCAGTTTCTTCCGCTATGAAATGAGTATGTTGATCACAAACACAGTGCTGTAAAACTACCTGCTAAAATAAATAACAGACCACCGAAACTTCACTGAGAGCATTCTCCACTTACATCTAAGATTGCTACAGCTCAGAATTCAGAAATAGCTTTCATTTCAGAATGATCAATTCCAAAATCCCTAAAACTAAACATCAACAACAACAACAACAACAAAAAACACTGAAAACTAATTTTAAAGAATGCCACTTGCAGGTAATATCTTCTTCTTACAATAAATGGTTTTTTCAGACATCTCCCATCAATAACTAGAAAATGTGGACAAATTTATGAGACACATCTGTTCAAAAATACCAGAGGACAACCAAAGCTGTAAGGACTTGAAAGACCAAGATCCTTCAAGAGAATGGAAGTCACTTTTCCCTGCAGGTACTTTTACTCAAAAGTAGCAGGAGAGAGGCTGAGAGGCAGAGCATAGATTTCAGAAGTATCACAGAGCTGGGGAGACAGAGATTGGACCCCAAGGAGGGTCTTACGAAATCTTGAGGCTTCCAATTATGACCCCTAAAAGGTTACTCCTTGTAGAATACATGTTTTTCTATGTAGGAGTATGTAGAAATATATAAGCCCTTATAAAAACTTAAGCTGAGTTTGAATCAACTTAAGCTCTGATTATATTGAAATGATCAGTCCCTACACTTACTGCCTGCAAGAAGCTAAAGGAAATTCTCTTGGAAGAAAGATAAAGTCATTCAAGTCTCAAATAATCTCCAAAACATTTATACACAATTTTTATCATTCAATCAAAAATTACTAGGAAAATTCAATCAATGAAAGGGCAAGGAAAGGCGAGAACCAGTGTGGCACAACACCCACTACCTAACTAGCTAAGAGTGCACCCTGCTCCTGAGTTCTCCTGTGGACACACCCCCTCCAGACCTGGAGCAGAGGTCCCCACCCACAATAGACCTTGCCAACATTGAACACCCTGCCCCCACATTCTCCTGCAGTTTGATGCTACTGCATCTCTGGCAAACACCTGGTCTAACTCAAGCCCAAGGCAACCCCCAGACCAGCCCACTAAAACACAGGGACCAAACCCTGTGCCCACAACACACAAGGAGAGTCATTGCAGACGACTGGACTGAGGGCAAAAGGGGCTCAGCCACAACAGCAGGGCACACACAACACACATAGGAGACACCCCTGAAGTGCCAGGTTCTGGTGAATAGGGGACATTACACTGCAGAGCACTACAGGAACTCTTCTTCATAAGGCCACTACTTTCAAGAGCAGGAGAGGAAGCTGACTTTCCTAACACACAGAAACAGACACAGAGTTACACAAAATGAGGAGACAGAGAAATATGTCCCAAGTGAAAGAACAGGACAAAATCACAGCAAGAAACCAAAGCAAAGCAGAGGTAAGTAATATGCCTTATAGAGAATTTAAAGCAATGGTCATGGGGTGCCTGGGTGGCTCAGTCACTTAGGCATTCAGCTCTAGATTTTGGCTCAGGTCATGATCTCAGGGTGATTAAACTGAGCCCCACATCAGGCTCCACACTGGGCGTGGAGCCTGCTTAAGATTCTCTCTCTCCCTCTCCCTCTGCCCCTCCTCACCCTGCTCCCCACCCCCCACTCATGCACTCTCCCTTTCTCTAAAAATAAAATAAATAAATAAAGTAATGGTCATAAAGATACTCACTGGGCTTGAGAAAAGAGTGGAGGATCTCAATGAGACCCTTAACAAAGAGACAGAAAACATAAAAAGGAACTATTCAGAGATGACGAACTCAATAACTAAAATTACAAATACACTAGGTGGAATAAATAATAGACTAGAGGAAGCAAAAGAATGGATCAGGGACCTCAAGGACAGAGTAATAGAAAGCAATCAAGCTAAACAGGAGAGAGAAAAAATAATAGTAATACATGAAAATAGACTTAGGGAACTCAGCAACATTATCAAGTGCAATAACATTCACATTATAGGAATCCCAGAAGGAGAAGAGAGAGAAAAGGGGGCAGAAAATTTATTTGAAGAAATAATAGCTGAAAACTTCCTGAATCTGGGGAAGGAAAAAGAAATCCAGATCTAGGAGGCACAGAGATCCCCTAACAAAATCGACACAAGGAGGTCCACATTAAGACACAGAGTAATTAAAATGGCAAAAAGTAGTGATAAAGAGAGAATTTTAAAAGCAGCAAGAGAAAAGAAAATAGTTATATACAAGGGAAACCCCAGAAGACTATCAGCTGATTTTTCAGCAGAAACTTTGTAGGCCAGAAGAAAGTGGCATGATATATTCAAAGTGCTGAAAGAAAAAAAACCTGCAGCCAAGAATACACTATCCAGCAAGGTTATTGTTCAGAATAGAAGGAAAGATAAAGAGTTTCCCAGACAAATGAAAGTTAAAGGAGTTCATGACCACTAAAGCTTTAAAACCCATAATAGATATTCAAAAACTAAAGAGAAAGGAATCCAAGTGTATCACTAAAGAAAGCCAACCAACCATGAGAGAAGAGAGCAAAAGAAGAAAGGAACAGAGAAGAACTACAGAAACAACCATAAAACAAGTAATAAAATGGCAATAAGTATAAACCTATCAATAATTAAATGTAATGAACTAAATGTTCCTATCATCAGTAGATGAATGGATAAATATGTGGTATATCTGTATAGTGGAATATTACTCAGCCATAAAAAAGGATGAAATCTTGCTATTAGATCCATCCAACATGGATCCATCCAACATGGATGGATCTAATGTATAATGCTAAGTGCAACAAGTCAAAGACAAATACCATATGATTTCACTTATATGTAGAATTTAAGAAACAACACCAAAAGAAAAAAAAGAGACAAACCAAAAGCAGACTCTTAACTATAGAGAACAAACTGTTGCTTGCCAGACGGGAGGTGGGTGGGAGATGGTGAAATAGGTGAAGGGGGTTAAGAGGACACTTAACATGATGAGCATTGAATAATGTACAGAATTATTGAATCATTATATTGTACACCTGAAACTAATATAACACTATATATTACACTACAGAATTAAAAATTTTTTAAAAAAGGACTAGGAAAGACAAAAAACAAAAGAAACAAAAGGAAAAAACAGAAACAAGCCCACAAAGATTAAGATATTGAAATTATATGACACAAATGTGAAAATAACTATGATGAACATGCTCATGAAAATATGGACAATTTCAGCTAAGAACTAGAAATTTAAAAAAGGAACAAATGGATATTTTGAACAAGATAACAAAATGATCAAAATTAAGAACTCAGTGGATGAGTTTAATAGCAAATTCAAAATGGTAGAAGAGTGATTGAGTCAGATGGAAGGTAGTTAATAAGAAAATATTCAGAATGAAGGACAGAGAGCCAAAAGAATGGGAAATAGCAAAATACACCATAAGATATGGGGCAGCAAGAAATGTCTAATATTTGTAACTGAAGTCTCAGAGAAGAGTGAGATAATCGAGTGTGAGATGAATTTGTGTCATGCCAACTTAGCCAAGATGGAACTACTTTTGCTAGAATTTCCTTCCCTGCATAAAGGGGGTTAGTATGAGTTACAAGAATCTTGTGCAAAATTCAGAAGACAGAAGTCAATTAGCAGTCCTATGCCTTTTTCATTCAGAAGGTCATAGCAGGGCACAAAGTGCTATTACAGTCCACATACCTTATCATTTTCCTCCTGACTCAAACTTTATAGATTTGGGACATCAGCCAGCTCATATCAGATTTCCTTCTTTAGGCTCTTCAACTCCTGGGCCAGGCACATGTTTAGCTCCATGTCAAAAGATGCCAAATCCTTCTACAGGACACCCCATCATCAAAGTTGGAGTCTTGGAGGTAGTGAAGGACTGATATGGGTTCCAGTACATTCTTGTGGGTTCCCTATGTTCTCTCACTATCTACCTTTTGACTTCAGGCTATGGTACCAGAAACAGGAGAAACACCTTCCCCTAGACTATTGAACAAGCTTGGGTAATTTCATAAGGTCAAATCCCTATAATAAATCTGTGTGTGTGTGTGTGTGTTCACGTGCGTGTCTGTATATACGTCTTCTAGTGGTTCTATTTTTGTGATTAAACTTTAATGCAGGATAGAAACAGTATTTAAAGAGGTGATGGCTGATTTTTTTTAAAACTGACAAAAGACATCAAAACACAGATTCAACATTACATTGTACAACTGAAATTAATATAATGTTATATGTAAATTATACTTCCATTGGGGAAAAAAACATTCAAGAATCATGAGAGACTTAATCCCCAAGCATGATAATTATAAAGCACACATCACATGCTGGGAAGCAAAAGCAAACAGTAAATCTTAAAAAGCAACAGAATACCACCAAATGTTGGGAAGGTTGTGAAGCAATTAGGAACTCTAATTCATTGCAGGTGAGAATACAAAAATGGTACAGCCAACATGGAAGACAGTTTGGCAATTTCTTACAAAACTAAACATTTTTTTACCATCCAATCCAGCAATCATGCTCCTTATTTACCTAAGTGAAGTGAAACATTATTTCTACACAGAAATCTACCCACAGATGTTTATGGCAGCTTTATTTATAATTGCCAAAACTAGGAAGCAACTGAGATGTCCTTCAACCGGTGAATGAATAAATAAACTGCTAATTCAGACAATGGAATATCATTCACTGCTAAAAATAATGAACTATCAAGCCATGAAAAGACATGGAGGAACACTAAATGTATACTACTAAGTGAAGGAAGCCAATCTGAAAAGGCTACATACTATATGATTCCAACTATATGACAGTCTAGAAAAGGCAAAACTATGGAGACAGTTAAAAAAAAGATTGATGGTTGCTAGGGATTGGGGCAAGAAAGGGATGAACCGGAGGAGTACAGAAGGTTTTTAGGGCAGTGACACAATTTTGTATGATACTACAATGTTGGATACATGTCATTACACATTTGTTAAAACCTACACAACCCATAGAATGAACAACACCAAGAGTGAACCCTTACATAAACTATAAGGATGTGTCAAGGTAGGTTCATCAGTCATAACAAATGTACCGCTCACATGCAGAATGCTGACAGTAGGGAAGGTTACGTGGTGGGGGTTGCAAGCAGGTGGTATATGGGAACTCTGCTTTCTGCTCAATTTTGCTATAAACCTAACACTGCTCTAAAAAATAAAAGCTTTAAAAAGAAAAGAAGAAAGACATATTACCATCAAAGGAGCAACAGTAAGACTGACAACAGACTTTTTGATAGAAACAATAGAATACAGCAGACAGCAAAAGAATATTTTCAAAGGACTGAAAGAACATACCTGCCCATCTCTAGAATTAGATGTTGTACCCAACAAAACTGTCCGTCAGAACCTGAGGGCAAGCTGCTTAGGGATGTAGAAAGTTGAAAAGAGCATTGCTCCCACACTAAAATGAAAACTGCTGGACAGTGTGAAAGTTGCTTACTTTCTAACAACCATCAGAGAATTCAGGTTGCAGAGTAACCAGGGGGCCCAAAATCTAAAGAGATATGGACAACTTCGGTGAAATAGTGCTGGTTTGCCTGCAGTAGACGCAAGTGTTTGTTAGTGAGAAGAATTCAGCTAGGGTAGATGATGACTTGCTGCAGGCACAGTATATGCCCTGGCAAGGGCATCAAGCCCCTACCAACCAAAGAAATTGGAGCCAACACCCTCTTCAGGTGCTTTGTGCATGGACACTGCCAGAAACTCCCAGAAATTGTAAGAGTCCTATGAAAGTGTTCCTTGAGGTGTAGACCTGGAGTAGAGAAGAGCAGGTGCAATGAGAGAGATACAAACTCCACCTGCGTTGTTTTCCTCTCTCTCGCCTAAGAAACAAAAGGCTATAGAAGGAAGGGCAACAAAACCTGTTGCCCTTAGGATGCTAGTGAAAACACACTGCAGTTTAAAGAAGGGAACGGGGGGAAAAAAAAAACTATTCCTGTGGGAAGAGCAGGGCATGAATACGTGCGGGGCTTCCTGGAAATATCATTAGAGGCTGCTATAGAAACAGTGCACCGGCACATGCTCGCTCTCTTTCTCTCTTTTTCTAGGTATGTAACATGAACTCATTCCAATTATTTTTCCAGTTTTACCGACATATCATTAACAAATAAAAAAGTATATATATGTAAGGTGTACAATGTAATGATTTGACATAATTATTATGAAATGATTACCATACTCAATCTAATTGACAGGATAGTAGGGTACTGAAAAAGCAACACCTCTGAGACACAGGGACAACCCAACACCTGCCTAAGACTGAGGTTTAATCAGAACACAGAGAACCCCGTCCCATTACCTCACCACCACAAGGATAACTAGCACTAAATAACAAAGAATGGTGTAGGACAGCTGGGAGGGAGAGAGAAGACAGACAGAGCATAGAAATGGACCTCTGAGGTAGAGCACCAGAGGAAGACATAAAAATAAGGAGGGAACATATGCTGAAGACAAAACCCTTGGGCAAATCTGCCCCCACCCTAAACACTAGATGTCATTAGGGAAATTTGAACCCTATAGTGTACTGCGGGTACGTAGCAACAGCAAACCTCCAACACAGCCCCATTCCTAGCTAGCTCAATGCAAGTCGCTTCACTAAAGACTTAGCAGAGGGAAAAGTGCACATTCCAGGCAAAAAAAGAAATAAAGAAAAAGTTATTGACTCTACTCTCTACAGCCTATGCAAGATATATGGCTTTCAACAAAAAATAATGAGGCTTATGAAAAGGCATGAAAAAAGATGACACATTGAAAGAGGCATAGCAATGATCAAAACCATACTCAGCTATGACACAGATGTTGGAACTACCTAATAAGAACTATCTACTAAAATTATTCTAAATAACTATGATTAATAAGTTACAGGCTGTAATGGAGAAAGTAGAAACCAGGCAAGATCAGATGGGGCAATTTCAGCAGAGGGACTCAGACTCTAAGAAAGCAGTAAATGCAAGTGCTAAAAATTAAAAAGAAAAAGAAAAACCTAACAGAGAAGAAGGTCTTCAATGAACTCAGCAGATTTGAGCCCGCTGAGGAATGAAACAGTAGTGCAACCGAAAACACGTGTGAACAAACACATACCTTCACAGATCATATCTAAACTGCTGGAAACAAAAGACAATGAGGAAATCTTAAAGTCAGCCAGAAAAATAACACACGTCACATACAGAGAAACAAAATAAGAATTAAGCAGATGATTCTTTTCCCCGAACTCATGCAAGCTGGAAGGTAATAGAGTGATATCTTGAGTGAGGATAGAAAACAAAGCGGTCAACCAGATACTCTCTGCAACAAATTAAAAATGAAGGAGAAATAAAGACTTTCTCAAATATTGAAAGAATTCATGGCCAGCAGATGTGCGTGAGAAGAAATGTTAAGTGGCATTACTCAGGCAAAAAAATAAATATATATATATATACATATATATATATATAATACCAAACAGAGACATGGATCTACACAAAGAAATGAAGAATGTTAGAAATGGAATAATGAAGGTTTTAAACAAAGTGTTTTGGGGCACCTGGGTGGCTCAGTCGTTAAGCGTCTGACTTCGGCTCAGGTCATGATCCCAGGGTCCTGGGATCGAGTCCTGCATCGGGCTCCCTGCTCAGTGGGGAGTCTGCTTCTCCCTCTGTGCCTCCCACCTGCCCCCCCCATGCCCACGCTCACTCTCACTCTCTCTAGCAAAAATAAATAAAATATTTTTTATAAAAAAGATAACCGACAACCTAAAGGAAAAATAGTAGCTGTATAGTGTGTGTTTTATCACATGTAAGAAAGAGAAAATATGACAATAGCAGAAACGATGGAAGGAGGAATTGAGAATGTACTGTTCAACTTACGTACACTACGTGTGAAGTGGTATGACATTATTTGAATGTAGACTCTTACTAATTAAGATATAAATTGTAAGCCCTAGAGTGATCACTAAAATAAATTTTAAGTTGTACTAATAACATCAGTAGAGAACAATAGGAATTTGTAAATGTTCACTAAACTTAAGAGAAGGCAGGAGAAAAAGGTCTAAAGACAAAGATGGAACAAAGAGAAAATGGCCAACAAGGTGACAGATTGTAATCCAACCCTACTGGTGATGACGTTAAATGTGAACAGTCTAACCGTGCCAATTAAAAGACAGAAGTTGACAAATTAGATTAAAAAGCAAGATCTAACTATATGCTGTCTGCAAGAAACCTCCTTTAAATATAAAGACAAAAATAGATACAAAGTAAAAGAAATGAAATGAAAAAAATAAATACAGGGCAAACACTTAACCAAGAGGGTGTTTGAGGTGGCTACGTCAATGTCAAACAGAAAGGACTTCAGCACAAGGTATGTTATTGGAGATAAAGGAGGAACACTGTGTGATGATAAAGGGGTCAATTCTCCAAGAAGACAAAACAACCCTAAGTGTGTATGCTCCTAACAACACAGCTTCAAATTACATGAAACCATAACCAATAGAATCGAAAGAAACAGACAAATCCAAATCATAGTTGAAGACTTCAGTACTCCTCTCTCAGTAATCACGGGGACAAGTAAACAGGTCAGTAAGAATGCAGAAGACCTGAACAACACTCAATCAAATCGACCTAATTGACATTTACAGAACACTGTTTGCAAGTACACGTGCAATATTTGTCAAGAGAGACCATATTCAGATCATAAAACAAACCTTAACAAATTTTAAATGGTAGAAATCAGACAAAGTATGTTCTCAGACCAAAAATGGAATTAAGCCAGAAATCAATAATGGAACAATATCTGGAAAATCCCCAAATATTTGAAAGACGGTAGTATGATTCTAAATTATCCATGAGCCAAAGAGGAAGTCTTAGAGAAAACTAGAAAATATTTTGAATTGAATGAAAATGAAAATACAGCATATCAAAATTTCTGAGATGCAACTAAAGCTGTGTCTAGAGAGAAATTTATGGCATTACATGTTCATATTAGAAAAGAGGAAAGGTCTCAAATCTGTAATCTAAGTTTAAACTTTATTAAGCTAGAAAATAGTAAATTAAACCCAACACAAGCAGAAGGAAGGAAATAAAGAGCAGAAATCAATGAAATCGAAAACAGAAAAATGAAGGCATAGTAAAGACATTTTCAGAAAAACAGAATTTGACAAAATTCATCATCACCAGACCGACCCTAAAGGAAATTACTAAAACAAGTTTTCAGGTAAACAATGAAATCAGAGATACAATGTATTCGTTTCCTGTCCCTGCTATAATAATCTACCACAAGCGTAGGGGTACAAAACCATCTAAATGTATTATTGCATAGTTTAGGACACTGGCAGTCCAAAATGGTCTCACGGGTCACAGGCCTAAACCCAAGGGGCAGGAGGGGACTCTGGGGAGAACCCATTTCCTAGCCCTTCCAGCTTCTAGATCTCATGCCTTCCCTGGATCCTAGCCCCGTCCCTCTACGTTCAAAGCCAGCTCTTTGGACAGAGTCTTTCTCACACTGCCAATTCTCTGATGCTCCCTCTTCTGCCCCCCCTCTTCCACGTTTAAGGAGTCTTATGATTCCACTTCCCAGTGAGGTAATCCAGGATAATCTCCTGATTTTAAAGTCAACTGACTAGCAACCTTAATGCTCCTTTGTCAAAGAACCTAACAGAGTCACGGTTCCCAGAGATTAGGATGTAGACATCTTTGCGTGCAGGGGGCATTATTCTGTCTACCACGTGCCGAAAGAAATGAAGGACAAGACAAAGGATGACTATAAGGGTAAACCTAAAGGACTACTGCCTGTTAAAACAGTAATGACAGTGATATTTAGTGGGGTTTAAAATATCTAGAGAAATAAGGTACATGAAAAAAATAGCACAATAGGCAGGATCAGAGGTAAATGGAATTAAACTTTTTAAGTCCTGTGCATCGTCCAGGAAGAGACAGATGTATGACTTTATGTTAGATTTTAATAAGGTGGTGCTGCTGTAATCTCCAGGCCCTGGGGTCGCCAGTATAAGAACGTTTAACGTAACAACTGACAGAGATGGGGACATGGAATCATTTTTAAATAGTTAATAATCCAAAGAACCGGCAAGAATGGAAATAAAAAGAAACAGAACAAACAGAAAACAAACTGTAAGATGATAGAGTTAGCTTTCAGCATTGCCATTTGAGAGATCTATGGCCAGAAAATTTACGTTCATTCTCCACAAGCCCAGGGCTTCTTAGCTGTAGAGAGCAGAGAGCAGCCCTGAATTCCCGTCTCTCTCAGCCAAACCCCAGGGCGCCCAGGCCGAGCCACCCCGAGGGTGTTCCCTTCCCTCACCTGGGCCTAGTCTGAGAGCTCTCGGAGACCAGACCTCCCGCCTCTAAAGCAGCCCACATCTTTCTGGGACTGTTTAGGCTCGCTGAAAAGTTCTTTGTTTCTATAATTGCATTCGGTGGTCATGTACCGCAATGTCAAATAAGATTTACTTACATTTGAAATGACCACGAGCGAATGTCTGTACCCGAGTCCTGTTCTGGCAGCAGGCGAGCACGCGGCTGCTCCTGGAACAGCAGTAACGTGCAGGAACCGCAGTAACGTGCAGGAACCGCATTCACAGCGCAGGGAATTAACACACCCCAAGTGAAGGCACTGTTCCCAGGCACAGCAGAATCCGCTCCGCACTCAGGAGCCTCCCACGCACAGCCCTGAATACTTGCATTAGTAGCAATTAATCTAAGGTGATACAAACTCTGAGAAGCCCTGAATTTGCTCTCAGGGATGAGAGGAAGTGGGGAACGGAGGAAGGAGAAAGAAAAAAAAAAAAAAATTGGTTTTGCCCGCTAAACGGAAACATCTCTAGGAGAGGCCGGTGCGTCATGACTTTGCTAAAAAGGAGTGACCAACACATACTCGTGCTTCAGTTGAATATTTTACTTTCACCATCTAAAGTCCAACAACAAATAGATAAAAGGTGGGGACAGCAAACGGTTTAAAAACCAGATGAGTGGGCGCCTGGGTGGCTCAGTCATTGAGCATCTGCCTTCGGCTCAGGTCATGATCCCAGGGTCCTGGGATCCAGCCCGCATCCGGCTCCCTGCTCAGCGGGAAGCCTGCTTCTCCCTCACCTTCTCCCCCTGCTTGTCTCTCTCTGTCAAATAAATAAATAAAATCTTTAAAAAAAAAAAAAAAAAAGGCGAATGACGTGAACAGGACTCCCCAACAGGCCACCTGGCCGGGGCTTACTCGATTGCAGCTGTAGGGAAAATCAGGTAGCATCTAAAAATCCCGATATTTGACTTTTGTCTCCCAAATGTATCCAAAGAGAGGAATATACTGGGCGGGGGTGCCATGGCAGGTGGCAATGAAGGTATGGTGCAATAAATCTATTTTTTATCACAGTTTGCTTGATTTTTTTGTTTTTCAAGGGTTTTCATGCTCCCACCAAAAGGAATCATTACACAGTAATAGCAGAGGACTTCAAGGTTTTTTCAAGGACCTCCAATAACATCAAATATTTGCATATTTTAGGCTACTCAGGATAACAAGAAATGATTAACCTCTGATGATAGGCATTTTAGGCCCATTGGCAGCCTATGGAGCTTGAGTGTTATTTGACAGTAAGCCTTTTTTTTTTTAGGAGGGAGGGGCAGAGGGAGAGGGAGAGAGAGAAAATCTTAAACAGGCTCCACACCCAGTGCGGAGCCCTGACGCAGGGCTCTATCCCACGACCCTGAGATCATGACATGAGCTGAAACCAAGAGTCAGACATTTAACCAACTGAGCCACCCAGGCACCCCTGTGATAAGCCATTTTAAATCCTACTGCATAAATTGAAAAATAAACATGTCCATTTTTTTGCCACAACCTCACCTCAAGTGACTGCCCAGCTATGAATCTGTTAGTTCTCAACCTTTAAAAATTCACTAATTTCCCTGGTTTCAGAGAAATATAATATGGATCAGAATCACCTGTGAGATTGTATAAAATGAAGATTCCTAGGCTTTCCGCCCCAAAAACCTGATTCATTAGGTCAGGGATGGAGCCCAGAAATCCGAATTTTGCACAGCCTCTGTAGGTAATTCCATGCAGGTGGCCCATAGATCTGAAACACTCAGCAAGGTGGTGTTTGATGTTTATTCCAGCTCTAACGTTATATGATAATGCCATTTACAAGCGAGGCTACAGCTAGAACTGGTATCATGAAACTGATATTGCTATCAACACAAGTCAGAACAAAACATCTATGAAGAAATAAAAATTTTAGGGAAAGAACTTTGGGTCCATAGCAAATATTGATTAATTTTTCAGCACTTTACATTGAAACAACTAGACAACTTAAAAACACATTATTTTTTAAGTGTCTTCATATTCAATCTTTAAAGTGAAAGATTTACTTTTAAACAGAAAATCTGCATTTAACCATCGGGATGAAAAATAACATTCTTTGCACAGTTGTTTTCCTGAGAAATGTGCTTTTTATATTAAATGCATTTTTACATTAGATATTTAACATAGAATAAAGACCAGAATCAATCTTTAAAGTATGTGGGAGATAGTGTGGCTTAAGAGCACCAGGAATCTTTCTAATCATCACCAAATCCCAGCTAGCAACCCCCCCAAATTAACCTTCCCCCAGCCTAGCTGAAACCTGAAATTCTCCAATGACAGTTTTATTCCTTTGTTTTTAACTCATGCTCATGACTCATTGCCTCCAGCGGATTTGTAAATATCCACGAGGAGATAATCCACTACACCCGGGGCGGAGCTAACTAGCTCCAAACAGTGGTCCCTCTAGCCCCGTCCATGTGGACATTGGTCATTGATCCTGGAGCTCTTCCCTCTGAGCCAAGATGAGGCTACAAAAGCTTCTTCAGGTTAGTACTCAGGCAGCTACTCCCGTTTGACTGGAGTTGCCCTCAATCTTATCTGTCACTTACAATATTCGTTCAATAAACCTTTACTGCACTATACTCTATGCCAGGCAGGATGCCCGATGATCCACTAAAGGCATCAAAGACAAACTTCATCCTAATACTTCACAATTTTGCCAAGAGTTGGCCATAGGAGAGACAAAGATTGTTCCCATTGATAGGAAAATGGATACATAGATTGTACAATATCCAGAGTAGAATAATACCCAGCAGTAAAAATTAACTATGGCTACATGCTACAACATCCATGAATCTTAGAACACAAAAGATTAAGACAAAAAAGAAAAGGGGGAGAAAAAGGTTGGTCGCAGAAGACTATGAGGAATGTAGAGGGATGAATGGGAGAAGGGCACAGAAGTGGACAAAAGATACTATCAGTGTTCTATTTATTGGGTTATGTGGTGGATCCTTAGGTATCTGTATATTATACTATGATAAAAATAACATCTATGCATGGATTAATAATGAGACTGTGGCATGAAACAAGGATTATGGTTAATCCAATTATGTGCACTGGGATCCAACTGAAGGAGAAAGGACACATTGTAGCAATTTTGTCAAGAAAGCCAGACTAGGGATCATGAAAGCTACTGTCTACAGGCTCCTTGCACCGATCTCAGGAATCTGCTTCCCCACAAGAATTCTGCAAGGATAGAAAGCCACCTAGACAAGAGGCATTGCAGAAAGGGTAATGAAGTTCCACTGACTGGTTTGGAAAAATAAAAAATAAAAAATTCTAGAAGCCAAAGAGCCTTCAGCCATTTCAACAAATCAATTCAGGTTATTCTGATTTTCTTTACTTTCGAAGGGAAGTTTTGGAATACCCGAAGGAGCACTTTAGTTCTGAAATTGTTGGAGTAAATAAAAGAAATGTTACATAACTCATTTCTAAAAGAACAAGAGAACTATATTAACAGATTGACAGTATTCATAGGTTAATTAGGAAATCTGTTGGTGCTGTTAAGAAACTTGGCATATTTTAATTTAGATTGACGTTCCTCAAGATATAGGTATAAGTGATGTTCATTCAACAATAGTGAGATGTCACACAGTCTGTGAGAGACTGATGTCTGGAGAGTGTTTACAGTCGAGCAGGACATAAAATGTGTTCTGGATCACTACGGATGTTTTCTCACCAAGCTTGGGTCTTTGAAAGTATTCAGGATGTGAAATTGATGTGCCCTTGAGAAGAATCAAAAGAAAGGAGTTAAAAGAAAAAGGGCTATTGAGCTGATTGGAAACTGGTTACAAAGGAAGATGTCACAAGTGTCTTCTTGTGGCCAACATTTTAAACATGGCCACCACAGCTGCGAGGGGAGGTTAGGAAAGCCCTCTTCATTATTTAGGACATTATCTATTGAACTGAATCTGAAAGACTCGGACGAGGGAATAAATCATTGGCCGGAGCACTGAGAACATTTCTATACAGTCACCTAGAAACCAAGAGATGGCTTTCAGAAATGGTTGCCTCCCAGAGGTTATACCTCATCACCTTGTTTAGTCCTCACAACAACCGTATGCGATGAAAACTCTTCCCACCCACAATTTCAGACAACTGTTAAGAGATTATGTAAACAATCCATGGAGCTAGAGAGCAGCACAGCTAACCTGGGAGCCAGATCTCCCTGACCCCAAAGCCCGGTGCCCCATTACCAGGCTGAGAGAGGTGCAGGCTAAAGGGCAGCCGTCGGAGGACTCCTGATTGGGTGGTGCCACTGCAGTGGGGGAGGGGAGCCCTGGACAGACGGTCAGCATGCAGACTTCTACTGGATTCCTTGTTTGCACAGTGGCCCTGCCTTCAGCTGAGGCTGGCATCCCCAAGTCTAAGGTCTCTGCTTTGCCTCTCAGCCCTAGCACTCGCCTTCTGCTCAGGAGTGAGGCAGACTCACTCCCTTGGGGGAAAAGAGAAGGGGCCTCCATGGGTCAGGAGGGTGCTCACTGCTGCAGAGAAAGACTTTCATCCAGTCCTGGCTTTGCCCCCATCTGCAACTCCAGGAAGTTGCTGGTGACTTCGATTGCTGAGGCTTCCCCGGGTCGGTGGCTCACCTCAGCCTGCATCTGGGTTTGTTCGCTGGTCAGCTTAAGTTATAGCTTTCTCCTGCCTGCACAATCTCCTGCCTCCACTATCCCTCTGACTTAAAGCCTCCGAGCTGTTGTCGCTTTTAGTGAGCATCCTCCCCTGCTCTCTTTGTCCTGGTGGGTCTAGGCCTTTTCTGAGCCTATAGTATCATTTGAATGCAATTTTCAGAGAAAGCAGCTATAAACACATTTGTTCCATCTGCCATGCTCAACTGGCTCTTCTGAAACACAAATATGTTCATGGACAAGGAAAATGTGTGCCTAAACCCTTATGTGATCTAAGAGTTTTACACAGAGCCTACTTGCAACATGCAAAACATGAGGCCCCGCCAAGCTCTAAATGTAAACAGGCGAGCCGAGTTCCTTACTGCGGACATTTTTCTCAAATATGACCACCTACAATCATACAGTCTCTTTTCAAGCTTGGAGAAAGAAAGTGAGAAAAGACAATGCCAACCACCCACAGTTGTCCGCGTCTCCAGTAGTAAGGCCATCATTTGCGGCGTGAGTTAGACTATTTGTCACAAAGCTTAGCCGCTGTTATTTTAGGGTAAGACTATGAAATCGTGCAGCGCTACAACCCTGCACCCTTGCCAGAGCTCTGGACACTTGGTAACTTCTAAGTTTTGGAACTATAACACAGAGGAAGAGTAGTTCCCTTGTAAAGGGAATGGAGGTAATTTCTTGCCGTAGTCCTTTAACACCACAACTAAGCTAACCAATCCGGTGGTCTGGGTTGTGTTCTGATGCTGAGCAGGAGAACTCCACTGATCTCTGATGCTAACTGAATGGGCAATTGCCTTGTTTGGCCCTGATGCCCGGGACAGACACTGAGAAGCTGGGAGAAGAGACTGGAGCAGACCATAACCTCAGAGCCTAGTGTCCAGATGCTTCCCTCATGCCCACCAGAAAAGAAAAGCTGTAACAAAAGCTCTTGTACAAGAAGCCACCTCTGTTGCTCACCCTCACAATAGGAGGCCCTTGGGGAGCCTTGTCCAGAGAGCCTCAGTTCATTTGTCAGTCCTTCCTCTACTGGAAACTGTAAGGTCTGCGTCATTCCCTTTCCCAAAGAAAATTTGTATAAATAACAATAAAGAACAATAATAAAATGGGAAGACATGCTGCAGATCGTTAGCATCTTGCTTTCTTGTGTTAGACCTACCGCATGCTTGCACCTTTGCAATATTCTCCCTGGAGAATAGAGAAAGCCTGCCTCACGGAGCCCCACAGGAAAAAGGAAAAGTCGCAAATGGATTTCTTCACCGGTCATCATCTCAGATATAAAAGGGAAATGAGTAAAGTTGTTCAACATAATATATCATTAGGGAAATGTAAATTGAAACAACAGTGAGATACCACAACATGCCTATTCGAAGGACCGAAATCCAGAACCATGACAACACCAAATGCCGGTGAGGATATGGGGCAACAAGAATTGTCATTCATTGCTGGTGGGAATGCAAGCGTTACAGCCAATTTGGAGGACAGTTTGGCAATTTCTTACAAAACTAAACATACTCTTACCATACAATCTAGCAATCATGCTCCTTGGTATTTACCTAAATGAAGTGAAACCTTATGTCTATGCAAAAACTTACCCATAGATGTTTGTGGCAGCTTTATTCATAATTGTCAAAACTAGGAAGCAACCAAGATGCCCTTCAGCAGGTGAATGAATAAATAAACTGTAGTACCTAGACAATTGAATATCATTCACTGCTAAAAAGGAAATCAGGGGCGCCTGGGTGGCTCAGTCGTTAAGCATCTGCCTTCGGCTCAGGTCATGATCCCGGGGTCCTGGGATCGAGCCCCGCATCGGGCTCCCTGCTCGGTGAGAAGCCTGCTTCTCCCTCTTCCATTCCCCCCTGCTTGTCTTCCCTCTCTCGCTGTCTCTCTCTCTCTGTCAAAATAAATAAATAAAATCTTTAAAAAAGAAAAAGGAAATCAACTATCAAGCCAGGAAAAGACAGGGAGGAACCCTAAATGCATATTACTTAAGTCAAAGAAGACAATCTGAAGCTGATCTGAACAGGCTACATACTATATGATTCCAGTTACATGACATTCTGGAAAAGACAAAAGTGTGGAGACAGTTAAATAAATAAATAAATAAATAAATAAATAAATAAATAAATAAATAAAAGATCTGTGGTTGCTAGGGGTTGGGGCCAGGAAGGAATATACTGGAGGAGTGCAGAGGATTTTTAGGGCAGTGACACAATTTGGTATGATACTACAATGATGGATACATGTCATTATACAGTTGTCAAAACCTATATAACAAATAGAATGAATAACACCAAGAGTGAACCCATACGTAAACTATAATGATGTGTCAATGTAGTTCATCGATTGTAAACAAATGTACACTCACTTGCAGGATGCTAATAAGAGGGGAAGCTGTGGGGAAGAAGACCAGGGGGTATATGGAAAATCTGCTTTCTGCTCAATTTTGGAATGAACCTTAAAACACTACTCTAAAAAATAAAGTCTTACTTTTTTTAAGTAAATTCATCTCACCGCAGTGATCAGGTTCCATCTCCAGAACTTGACCAAGCATGGTCTCCTTTTCCCCTGTCCTAGGGAGGGAAATTGTCACTGTTCAATCTTTTGAAAAGAAAGGAAGGGCAGAAATGCTGGAAGGAAGGCAGGAACAGAGGGAGAAAGCTCATCAGCAGAGGGCTGAGAATGGGTGGTAACTAACTGTTACTATATTAGTTTTCTCTTGCTGCCTAACAAATTAATATCAATGTAATGGCTTCACACAACACACATTTAGTATCTCACAGTTTCTGTATGTCAGAAATCTGCCAAGGCTTAGCTGGTTTCTCAGCTCAGGGTCTCACGAGGTTGCAATCAAGATGCCAACTGGAGGGGGGGGTGGTACCTGGGTGGCTTACTCACTTAAGTGTCTGCCTTCAGCTCAGGTCATGATCCCAGATGGAGCCTGTTTCTCCCTCTCCTCCCCGCTCATGCTCTCTCTCACTATCTCTCTCTCAAATAAATAAATAAAATTTCAAAAAAAAAAAAAAAAAATGCTAACTGGGCTGCACTTCATCAGAGGCTTGAGTGGGGAAAGATACACATCCAAGGTCACTGGCAGAATGAGTTTCCTTGCAGGCATAGAACTCATAGCTACTTGGGGTGCCTGGGTGGCTTAGTCAGTTAAGTGTCTGCCTTATATTCAGGTCACGATCCCAGGATCCTGGGATGGAACCCCACGTCAGGCTTCCTGCTCAGTGGGGAGCCTGCTTCTCCCTCTCCTCTGCCCCTTCCCCTCTACTCGTGTTCTCTCTTGCATGCTCTACTCTCTCTCTCTCTTTCAAATAAACAAATATTTAAAAAAAAAAAAAAAGAACTCATAGCCACTTGCTGCCTCAAGGAGAGTTTCTGACCTCAGTCCCTCCTTAAGGGCTTTCACCTGAGTACATCAGACCCACCCAGGATAATCTTTTTGGTTAACTCAAAATCACTTGATTTAGGACCTTAATTATAAAATCTGTCCATCTTTGCCAAATAACATGAATACAAGAGTGACATCCTGTCACCATTGCTGTATTTGATTGGGCAGAAGCAAGTCACAGTTTCCATGAACACTCAAGGAGAGGGGATCATGCAAAGAAGTGACTCACTGCGTGTCACCTTATGAAATGTCCACCACAATTATCCCATATTTTCTTTAGTAGAAAATAAAAGGAGGTGTTGTGAGGATTTTTGACTGATGTCAGTCTCTTGGGTTTCTGAATCATTTCCTCATCAAACTATAACAAGAACAGATTAATTAATTTATGGCCTGGCTAGGAAGCAGAGCCTCTCCTAAACTTTGTCCAAGAAATGCCTTTGAATATGTCCATTTGGAAAAACGGCACAAAACACCATAAACACTCTTGCTGACTTTTGGCTGCTAGTCACACAAACCAGTGAAAAATGGCTGGGCGACAGGCTTATAAGATGAACAGTAGTAATATTTTAAAAATATGTCCTGCCCTAATCTTTTCACCTTTCCCAACATATACCCCCCCAGTCTGCTCCATTGGAGGCATCTGCCTGCCTGGAGGATGGTTAGGATTTGTTATCAAAAGAATGCCAAGAGAGGGGCACCTGGGTGGCTCAGTTGGTTAAGGATCTGGCTTCAGCTCAGGTCATGATCCCAGGGTCCTGGGATCGAGTCCCACATCGGGCTCCCTGCTCAGCGGGGAGCCTGCTTCTCCCTCTCCCTCTGCCCTTCCACCCTGCTCGTGCTCTCTCTCAAATAAATAAATAAACTCTTAAAAAAAAAAAAAAGAATGTCAAGAGAAAGACCTTGGCCTTTGACATGCACAAATGGTTTTTGGTTTTGTTCGTTTGTTTTCAGCAAGAAAATAAGCTTAAAGAATAGGCTACTATCTTAGGAAAGGATTGTCTGTATTCATTAACTTCCCGCCCCCCCCCCCCCCCCCGCCTCTGTTGGGTAGCAGGGCAGTTTGGCACTTTAGCAGACAGGCCCTGGGCCAAGAGAATATGGGCCAGCCTTGGAGCCCCAGCAGCGGGAGGAGGTGCCCACCGCAGGCTGCACCGACGATGCGGCTGAGAGCATCCCTAGTCCGGGAGTCCAGCCAGCCTGGGTGAAGCTGCGGCCGCCACAAATGTCCCTGGGAATACCGTGGGCAAGCTGCTGCCAGGACACTGCCCTCCTGCCACAGGAAGCAAAGACACCGGTTCCAAGGACACCAGCTTTTCCCAGCCGCTCGGAGATGGGAGAAGCCACGTATGCCTGGGTATTATCTTAAAATGAGCAGCAGGAAGGAGAGGCTCAAGAACTGGCCACAGGGAAAGAATGGTCCCATTTACATGAAACAAGAAGCCCACAAAGCCATACTATATATTTCCTATCGGTACATCTCTAAATATGTAAGCTCATAGCAGTGGGTGCAGATACATACGTACCAGACCCGGGGCAAAGGAGCTGGGCTCAGTGACAACCGGATGGAGGAGCAACTTGAATATCAATTTCAGAATTATGTAGGTAATCAAAACGTAATTTACAAAAAGAATCATTCGGGGATTTTCTTTTTTAAATACACATTCTCTGCCCCTACTCCAGACAGTGTGATTCCGTCTCTGCTGGGTGGGGTACCAGGATTCTGCCTTTTTAATGGGCATCTCAGGAACTTGGATGTGGAGTGACCCACACCCATCTGCAGACCTGCATTTCTGAACCGCTGCACAAGATTTTGTTTGTTCCAACTGATTAACAAAACTTTGTCAATAACAGGCATGAGGCTTGAGTCATATCTGAATGATCTCAAGGTCTGCCAAAGCAGAGAAACACCTGCCTCCGACTCCAACAGTGAAAACATTCTCTACTAGAATGTGAACTCTAGGAGAACAGGGGTGTCATCTGTTTTGCTCATTCTGCACTGCCAGAGCCTAGAACAGGACCTGTCACACAGAAGGCCCTCGATAAATCTGTGACGAATGAATGAATGCATGAATGCTTGAATGATGAACCTGCAAACCTCTCATACCCCTAACGGTAAGCGAAACAGGCAAATACAAGAGATCAGTCATATCGTCAAATTTTAAGGGGTTTATTTCATTCCCCTTTTCTTGGCTCACACACAAATAAAATTGCTTCTCCTTCTAAAGGGGCTGGGCCTCAGGATCGGCATCCTCCTCCCCGGTGCTAACGTGGCACTCTGCCACATGTAACACCAAAGAAATATAAACCAGACTCTCAAAATCCTCGCAAAGCCACATTTTTACTGATGACTCTAAAAGAGTCCCCAGATGGGGCCTCACATGACAGACATGGAGCAAAACTCCCCCCAGATCCCATTTTCCTACGTCTCCCCCAGAAGTCTTCACACTGCACAGTAGCTCCCTCACGGGCCACGAAGCCTTCTGCGGCCTGGAGTTCTCCCCTCACCCACTTTCCAGATCAGTGCAAGAGAGGTCTGGGAATGGGGCTTTCCAAGAAAAAAGCTTCCCCAAGGCAAGAGAGGTGCACGTGCCACAGGTTCTTTGAAATTAATCGTTTGTCCCCGTGACAGGTCAATGCAAGATGTAGCATCTACCTTGTTTTCAAGACCCAGTGCATTTGCTTTCCCGAGTCATCATCCCTGCTCAGCAGCCCACCAGGACTCTGCCTTGATGGCAACTCCATTATTCTGCCCTTATTATTATGTTGTCTGCAATTGCTCTCAGCCTGTTCTATTTATGTGCGCTGCTCCAACCCCGCCCCGGGGAGGTGGTAAGATCCTTGAGGGCAGACACTTTGCCTTTTCATATCGTTTGGATTCCTTCCAGAGCCAATCTCCATGTGTTTGCGGATCAGGTGCTGGACAAGTATTTGCTAATTTCCAAAAGGGCTTCAGGTAAAACTTCCACCTTTCTTTTCCAAGAAAGAACATGCCTGGGAAGTAAAAAGGCAACCAAGTCATCTCCGAATACAAAGGACGACTGTGTATGTAAATATATGATAGGAATAGTCATTCAAACATGAAATTGATCCTGGAGGACTCATAAAATAAACTGTAGGCGATCTGAACGTCTCCTGTGGATTACCAGCCAATTAATTCTACTGACACTGTACGAGGAATGGTTTATATTAAAGCAGGTTTTGAAAGTAGGCGATGGTAAGTCATTGCCCATTATCTACTTTCTCCTAATGTGAGAAGTGTGTCTGGCTACTGGGCCAGATTTGTATCCATGGCTATGCCCTGCCGTTAGTGGATAAACCCCGGCTGGAAAGGATTATGCCTGAGGAGCCCAGATTCAGGGAATTTGTCTTTTCCTTCGAGCCCCCAAAATACCTGAGAAGGAGCTACCAGAGGAGGAGGAGGAGATCAGTATGGCATAAAGGAAGATCTTAGCAGGGGTTTTATATCATTAGGACGAATGGCGCAAAATAGTCAAATGCAAGCAGAAAGTAGGTCAGTGGGAAAGAAAGGATAGACTCCCAGCAAAAATCCTGCGTGCTTTTCCACCCCGACGCAAAGCCATTCCTGAGAGTCCAAGCAGATGTTGTCGTTGTTGTTTTGTTGTTGTTGTTGTTTTGCACTGTGCACCCTGTCTGAAATGCAAATCGCCTGCAACGAGCCTTGCCGGCCAGCAAGAGCAACAAGAACCCTCGAGCCCTCGGAGCGGTGTCAAGTGCAGTTCACGCAGAGCAAAATTAATGCTGTAAACGCAAGACAAAGTTCACTGATGAGCAACTCTCTAATGGGCAATTACCTCTTCTCTTCTCTCTCATTCCTTTTTCCTTTTTTTCGCCCTGGCGTTAAGGTATAGTAGGCAACAGAGGGTCTAAAGAAGACTGCGGTTTTATTTGGTCTGCCAAAGAAGGCAGCTTTCATGCATTTTCTGAGGTGTGCATAATTACAGGTGCAGTTAATGTGCTTAAGAGCTTAGGGGAAGCAATTGTATATGAAAGATAACTTCCTAGCAGACAGCTTTATTACAGCCGGGCCCGGCCGCCTCTCGGCTCCGGAATTATGCACACTTCTCCCTCCTTCCCACCCCTCGCGTCCTAGAGGTGCTCTGGAAGGTGTGGAACCTGCAGCAATATTTGCCAGGGAGTGTGGCGAGGCCCCGGGAGTTACGCACACACCTCCTACACCTCCTCAAATCTCACAGAACTCCCTGATGAAGAGATGACTTTGAGGCAGGCTCGGGACAGAAGCTGTTAACCGATGCCTTACGGAAAACTGACAGCGAGCAACCCCCCATCACAGTTTTAAGAACACACAGGAGGTGCCCCATTTAAGCCACGTTCGAATGGAGACGAGCTTATAGAAGTAGCAGCCACAGCAGCAGCAGTTCAAACGAGAGTCCCCATCAGACCAGCCCGTTGTCAGCACCCTGCCAGAGTCCTACGAAGATCCTTCCATCCCGGGCACATGGAGACGGGCTGCTCTTCGCTTCCCAACAATGTCCCTTCTCTGTAGGGTAACACCATGGGACGAACATTTTCTCTGTCAAGGGATACCGGCTCAGAATTGGGAAAAAGGGTCAAGGATGTCAGTAAAGAAACCCACCGTGGCTTTCTTGGCTCGTGCCGATAGGCAGGCACGGGACCAAGTCTAATGGAAGGAAGAACACGAAGGAAATAAAGAGCCAGAAATAAAGAGGGAAACATGGAGGGGTAGGGAATCAACTGACTGGTGCAGGTTTCTCTCTCTCCCTGCCTCTCTGCTTTTGTCCCTCTCTGTCTCTCTCTTTCTGGCTCACACACACACACTCAAACAGATGTGCCAAGACAACCACATGATGAGTACAAAAGACACAGATACAGAGAACAATACACTGAAAGGCACAAACATCAAGATACACAGAGAGAAGCTTCAACCTGAACTTCTTCTGCCCTTTAAAGAATGAGTCAGACAAACTATCATTAAAAAAAAAAAAAAAAACGGTTAAAGCCAGTTGTGTTTTTGTGAATGTAAGCACAATTAATCATATTAGCTCTTGGTACTTACTACATGTTCTGACTAAAATGGAACGAAGAACACCCTGTCCCTTGTACACATGTTGTTCATGGTCTGGGAGAAGCAGTGGACTAAGGCCTAGACTATGAGTGACAGTTTATAGCCTATATTGTCCAGTGTCTTCCCAACAATTCTTCTCTTGAACTTTCTGGAGAAGCAGGAAGAGAGTTTAACCCGTGACTTGTTTTCTTAGTCTTTTACCTGTTCCTCATTTAACTAAGGTCCTCCCCCTCAAAAAAATACTTGCCCTTTACAGTCAACAATACTGTATGATAAACTTCAAAGTTGCTAACAGACCAGATCTTAGTTGTTCCTACCACAAAAAAGAAATGGTAATTGTGTAACATGATAAAGGCATCAGCTCATGCTAAGGTGGGAATCCGATTCCCATATATAAATGGATCAAATCAACATGTTGTACACCTTAAGCCTACTCAATGTTACAGGTCAATTATGTTTCCATTTTTGAAAATACTCCTCTTTACGAAGAATCCAACACTCTCTCCCTTCAATGCCAGTACCCCCATGGCACATTGGTTGCACTCCAAAAATATCATGTTGGGTTTGGCGTGAACAAAAAGGTCTAGGATGATACTGTTCATATTGCTTAACCCAGTGCCTCGGAAGAACCAAGAAAGATGGTCATTGTGCTTTTCCACCCTAGCTTGTAGCTTTCATCCTCAAGGTCACCTCACCGTCCAAAATGGTTGATGGACCACCAGCCATGGAAAGGCTAGGCGGGCCCTCTCCCAGCTGACTCAACTCTCCTCACGTAGCCTTCCCAGAAGTCCCCTACAAATTTATGTATGATACACACACACTCACACACATATGGTCAAAACTTAGCCATGGGATCATAACTCACTATAAGGGAAACCAGACAATCTGGTCTTTTTACTGAGCACGTTGTTACCCCGAGTAAAATTGGGATGCTGCGATTAAGGAAGAAGGGAAGATTGGATATGGGGAAACAACTGATTCAGTCATGCTTTACAAGAGCTTAAATACTTTTATTCCTTCAACAAATGTTCGTTGCATGTCAGCTCTGTGTCAGCGGCCTTCCGCAGAGTCCACGTCTGGCCCTCGGGAAAGCTTGCGCCCTGACGCTGACGGACGCCGGCCATGGAGGCTGTTCCGGGTACCTTGTGTTTGTGATCTGCCTCACACAGAGGCAGCCGCGTCTCACCCGTCAGTCTTCCCTTGGCAGACATTCAGTTCTTAATGTCCCCGAACGCCAGGGGACACACGCCCCCCCCCCCCCTTTGAATGATTCCCCTGAAGAACCCCGACGTAGCCTGAGGCGTGAGGACATACTCCCAGAGCAGGCTGATACTCTCTCCACAGAACGACTCGCTATTGGACTCTTGCCTGTGCGGGGGCTTTGAGCCCTGTTTTGCAGACCTCCCTTCCCTGTCCGGCTCTGGGCTAGGCTGGCCACAAGACACGATGTGCATGAGAGGCAGAAGGCAGAAGTGAAGCACCAACAGTCACTGTTATGCCCTGAGGGCGCCCCGGTGGCTCCCACGTGTGGCTCACCACCTTCCCCAGTCCCTCTTTGACACAGGGCAACGCTGACACACGCAGCTTCTCCAGTCCCCAGGGGATCCCCGTCAGCTTCTCCAGGTCCTGGGCCAAGTGGGGGCGCCGCTCCGTGGCCAGGGCACCAGCATTTCCTGCAGGCCAGGAGCAGCGTGGAGCTGGGGTGGGTGAGCCGGGTGTAGGCTCCCGTTTGCCCTCAATCATTTCCCCTGTCCTCAGGGGTCCCCCCAGTTCATCCTCTCAGCTTCATTTCCTCCTGTTTCTCATTCACGCGCACACCCTTCCCACTGCCCTTCCAGCTGACGCTCCACAGCTTCAGGTCCAACCGCAGACACGCAGCAACAGCAGGCGGGCCCGCTCCACCCACTTCCACTGCTGCGTGAGGTCTAGCCCTGCAACACTCCGCCATTGCACAACGCTCCCAGCCCGGGTGCTTCTCTAGAGGAACCCTGACTGAGACACCACCCGATTAATTTCCATTCTTCTTATGGAGGCTGAAGCAGGTGGGCAGTGAGCTAAGGCTCGCAGGAACTGTATTTTCACATTCCCCTTTACCAGCCCTCCCTGGGCGATCCAGGACCTCATGTTAGCATGTGGTTACACGTGACAACTAATAGTTGTTCCCAGCCTTTGAAGCTTCCACTTAAACTCAGAGATGAGCAGAATTATGTCTGACATCCTGTCATATCTGTCATTCTAACATATGTGGTAATAGCTTGATAGACTAGATTAGACTGATACATAGATACATAGATAGAAAGAATTTTAAAAATAAATACCCTGGTGCTTCTCTATCATACTGTCCTGAGGACTCAAGCCATGGAGCTATCTAAAATGTGAAAGAGAATAGTAATGAGGCCCTTGCCATTGCAGACTCCCCCAGTTCAGATTTTATAATTGGAAATATGAGGAAAACCCGCCTTGTATGAATCTCCGCCATTACATTGGATAATATAATATTCAGTATACAAATGTTCCAAACATAATTCTATAAAACTTTAAATATTACTTTCAAATTTAAAAAATGAAACTCGTACTTGGGGTGGTGTTTCTTTCTTTCTTTTTTTTTTTAAAGATTTTATTTATTTATTTGAGACAGAGAGAATGAGAGAGAGAGAGCACATGAGAGGGGGGAGGGTCAGAGGCAGAAGCAGGCTCCCTGCCAAGCAGGGAGCCCGATGTGGGACTCGATCCAGGGACTCCAGGATCATGACCTGAGCCGAAGGCAGTCGCTTAACCAACTGAGCCACCCAGGCACCCTGGAGTGGTGTTTCTTACCAATATGTTAGCATTTAGATATTTACCTTACATAAAAATAATTTGTTTAATAAACATGTGTGCTCTTTTTAAAGATTTTATTTATTTATTTGAGACAGAGAGAGAGAGAGAGAGCAGGGAAAGGAGCAGAGGGAGCAGGACAAGCAGACTCCCTGCTGAGTGCAGAGCCCAACTCCACTTGGGGCTTGATCTCACAACACCAAAATCATGACCTAAGCCAAAACCAAGAGTCCAACACGTAACTGACTGAGCCACCCAGATACCCCAATAAACAAGTGCTTTTATAGATAACCAAAGAATTGTATTTTCTTTTGGGATGATTTTGCTATTTAATTTTATGATTAATTAATTTCATTTTAAATAAATAAGATACTTATAGTATAAATATAGTATAAATAGATGAAACCCTTCTTTTTTTGGAAATTAAATAAACATTTAAAGACTATCTTGACAAAGCATATGTCCAATAGAACAGCATACCCAAAGTTGAGTTTTATAGAATGGAATACTAAAAAGGTGTTACTTAAAACAATAAAGAATATTTTTTGGTGAAGTAAGTTTGGAATAAACTGGGTTAAAAAAAATCAAATTGATTTCTTTTTTTTTTTTTTAAGATTTTTATTTATTCATTTAACAGAGATAGAGAGAGAGCACAAGTAGGCAGAGCAGCAGACAGAGGTAGAGGGAGAAGCAGGCTCTCCGCCGAGCAGGGAGCCCGATGCAGGGCTCGATCCCAGGACCCTGGGATCATGACCTGAGCCGAAGGCAGTCGCTTAACTGATTGAGCCACCCAGGTGCCCCTCAAATTGATTTCTTTACCTCAAGACTCCTCAGTGAGTTTTGTATGCTTCCATGCTCAAACTCACCAAAAAGAGGCATAATGGGCAAATTTTTCCAAGTTTATTTACCAATGGAAACTTTCTTGGTAAAATATTTTGAAGAACTAACATATTAAGGAACACACTTTGGTAAAATGCCACAGGAAAGTTATACAATATCTCAAAATAACCAGCAACTTTTAAATATATATGATATATATACATATATCATATATACAAGTTTCAAGCTATATACTCACTATATGTCTTAACTGTTTTATTGAAATCACTGCTTTATCATGACATCGCTATATTACTACTCCAGTTATACACAAGAGTACCAAAACACATTGTAAGATCAAATATAAATAACTAATTTGGAGGATTTCACTTTTCATCAGTAATTTGTAGAGTTAACTGATAATATTATGCTTTGCACTTTATTGACCAAATTATTTCTCTCTAGCTTAAATGACATTACGAGACCAGAGTTCCATGCTGACTTATAGGAAACAATACTGGTAATTTTATTTCTAGCTATAAGATGGAATAAACAATGTGAAAACCCTCCCACTAAAAAAAAAAAAAAAAATGCTTTCAAATGCAGATAAAGTATAGCAAATATCCTGTAAAGTGCATAGCTGCCCTTATAATAAAGTAGAGGAACTCCCCCACGTGATAAAAATGAACTGGGAATTAGAAATCAGGAAGTTAAGGTCATTTATGTTGGAGCAGAAGGTGCTCCAACCAAATCAACACCCTTGGGTTGTAATGTCTCACAGACACAACAATGAGACTGAGGCCTTAGCCCCCGACAAGACTGGGAGTTAGAACTGAGACCTCTGAATGAAGCCAGGACTTTCAAATGACTACATTCTCAATGAAAGGATGAATTAGGGGTGGAGGGAATTCAACTGCTGGCCCAGAGAAACATCAAGGAAGGTTTTAATTATTGACCTGAGGTTCTACTAGAAAAGGACTGTTCTGAGAATTTGCAACAATGAACTTGCTCTCATTCCAGTTTTTGGATTTAAGTTATAGGCTCACAAGGTCTAGAGACCTTCATGCCAAGAAATTCAAATAAAAATATTTCCAAAAGGCTAATATCCTTAAGGTGTCTGGCAGAAGCAAACTTAAAACTGCTCTGAAGGGGTGCATCCCAAACTCAGGCCACAGAGAAATTCATAAGATAACCCCACCAAAAATATGTGCATAACCTAGAAGTTAAAGATGCATGAGGAAATAATCCAGTATGGGGGAAAAGGTCAATAAGCACAGAAAACAGCATAATTAATCCTCCATTAATCCCCCCAATGATAGAACAATTAGAGACTCTATAAATGAGTTGTTTTAAATTATTACACACAAACGAGGGAAACAAAGACATAAGAACAAGAAACTATAAAAACTGGCAGACATTTGAAAACCTATCCAAATAGAGCTTCTAGAAATGAAAAATCTAGTCATTTTGATTTTAAACTCAATGGGTGAATTAGATAGCAAATTAGACACAGCTGAAGAAGTGAACTGGTGAATTGGAAGATATTTCTAGGAAAATTACCCAGAATGAATCACAGAGAGATCAAGAAATGGAAAATATTTCAATTTGGAAAACATGGAGGACAAAATGAGAAGATCCCACATTTCCCTTCAGAGAGAGATAATACAAAGGTAAAGAGGCAACATTTCCAAAATTGAAGAAAGACAGGAATTCTATAACTCAAGAATAACTTCAAATATCAAGCATAATAAATAAAAATATATCCACATTTAAGACATTGTAGAGAAAGGCTGCAAAATACTAAAGACAAAGAGAAAAATTTTATGTGAAGCATTGAGAAAACACTGGGTGCCCACAAAGGAACAGCAGTTGACAAGACTTAAACTGCAATAACTGGGCCCAGAAAATAATGGAAAAAGCATTCAAAGTGCAAAGAGAAAAACAGTCCTCTTAGAATTCTAAACCCAGCCAAACTATAATTGAAAGATGAGGACATTTAAGGACATTTTTCAGACATACTAAGACAGTTTTTTATTAGCAAAACTTCACGTAAAAAATACAACTGATTATTACTTTAGCAAGGAAAGAAAGTGAACAGAGAAGGCAGGATTGAGATGCAAGAAAGTTGAGCAAGGAAATTAGTAAATATATGTACTTATAAAGAAGCTTTGATTAGTATAAAGCAATGATAATGAATAGAGGTGAAAATAAGATACAACTAAAACAGTGGGCAGAAATATTATGAAAGATGAGAGAGATAGTTGAAGTTAAAACAGCCTAAGGTATTAGTCATGTGTTATCAGTCAGGATGTGTGCAAATATAATGCTCTAACTCAGCATGAATACAGGCATACCAGGGAGATACGGTGGGTTTTGTGCCAGACTGCCACAATATAGTGAACACTGCAATAAAGTGAGTCAAATGAATTTTTTGGTTTGCCAGTGCATAGAAAAATTATGTTTATGCTATACTGTAGTCTATTAAGTGTGCAATAGCAATGTGTCTAAAAAACAATATACATACCTTAATTTAAAAATACTTTATTACTAAAACAATACTAACCATCATTTGAGCTCTCAGTGAGTGATAACATTTTGTTGGTGGAGGGTCTTGCCTCCACGCTGATGGGTGCTGACTGGTCAGGGTGGTGGTTGCTGAAGGGTGGGGTGGCTGTGGCAATTTCTTAAAATAAGACAACAATGAAGTTTGCTCCATCAATTGACTCTTCCTTTCACAAACAATTTCTCTGTAGCGTGTGATGCTGTTTGATAGAATTTTACCCACGGTAGAACTTCTTTTGAAATTGAAGTCGATTCTCTCAAACCTGCTGCTGCTTTATCAACCAGATTTATGTCATACTCTAAATCTGTTGTTTCAACAATCCTCACAGCATCTTCATTAGGTAGATTCCATCTCAAGAAACCACTTCCTTTGCTCATCCATAAGAAGCAACCCCTGATTCATTCAAGTTTTATCATGAGATTGCAGCAATTCAGTCTGATCTTCAGGCTCTACTTCAAAATCTAGTCCTTGTGCTGTTTCCACCATATGCGGTTATTTCCTCCCCTGAAGCCTTGAACCCCTCAAAGTCATCCACAAGGGTTAGAATCAATTTTTTCCAAACTCCTGTTAATGTTGGTATTTTAACCCCTTCCTCTGAATCACAAGTTTTCTGAATAGCAGCTAGAATGGTGAATCCTTTCCAGATTTTCAATTTACATTGCCCAGTTCCATCAGAAGAATCACTTATAACATTATGAAATCTATTTCTTCAATAATAATAAACTGAAAATCAAAATTCTTCCTTGACCCATGAGCTGCAGAATGGATGTTGTGTCAGCAGGCATGAAAACAACAACAATCTCATTGTACATCTCCATCGGGGCTCTTAGATGACCAGGTACATTGTCAATGAGCAGTAATATTTTGAAGGTAATCTTTTTTTCTGAGCAGGAGGTCCCAACAGTGGGCCTAAAATATTCAGTAAACCATGTTGTGAATAGATGTGCTGTCATCTAGGCTTCATTGTTCCATTTAGAGAGCACAGGCAGAGTATATTTAGCATAATTCTTAAGGGCCCTAGAATTTTTGGAAGAGTAGGTGAGCATTGGCTTCAACTTAAAGTCACCAGCTGCATTAGCCCCTAAGAAGAGAGTCAGCAGGTCCTTTGAAGATTTCATGGCAGGCATTGACTTCTCCTCTCTAGCTATGAAAGTTCTAGATGACATCTTCTTCCAAGAGAAGGCTGTTTCATCTACATTATAAATCCATTGCTTAGTGTAGCCACCTTCATGAACCATCTTAGCTGGATCTTCTGGAGAACTTGCTGCAGCTTCTACATCAGCACCTGCTGCTTCACCCTGCACTTGTATGTCATGGAGACAGCTTCCTTCCTTAGACTTCATGAACCAACTTCTGCTAGCTTCAGACTTTTCCTCTGCAGCTCCCTCCCCTCTTTTAGCCTTCATAGAATTGAAGAGTTAGGGCTTTGCTCTCGGATGAGGCTTTGACTTAAGGGAATATTGTAGCTGGTTTGATCTTCTATCCAGACCACTAAAACTTTCTCCTTATCAGCAATAAAGTTGTGGGGGTTTTTTCTTATCATTCATGTTTTCTTCACTAGAGCAGTGCTTTTAATTTCCATCAGAACTTTTTTTTTCCCTTTTTTTTGCATTCACTACTTGGCTGTTTGTCACAAGAGGCCTAGCTTTTGTATCCCAGCCTTTGATGTGTCTTCCTCACTAAGCTCAATCATTTTTAGCTTTGATTTAAAGTGAGAAACATGTAATTGTTCCCTTTCACTTGAACACTTAGAAGCCATGGTAGGGTTATGAATTGGCCGAATCTCAATATTGTTGTATTTCAGGGAATAGGGAAGCCTGAGGAGAGGGAGAGAAACTGGGGCAGAGCCAGTCAGTGGGGCGGTCAGAACACTTACACATTCATCAGTTAAGTTCACTATATTATATGGGTGCAGTTCACAGCACCCCAAAACAATTACAATAGTAACATCACAGGCCACTCATCACAGATCACCATAACAGATACAATAATAATGAAAAAGTTTGAAATACTGCAAGAATTACCCAAATGTGACACCAAGACACAAAGTGAACAAATACTTTTGGAAAAATGGCACCAATAGACTTGCTCGACGCACGGTTGCCACAAACCTTCAATTTATTTAAAAAAAAAATTCATATCTGTGAAGCACAAGAAAGTGAAGTGCAATAAAACAAGGTATGCCTCTATTAAGTTTCATGTTACACTTTTAGGGTAACCAGTAAAAGAACAGGAATAGGATGCATAGCTTCCAAAGAAACTGGAGTGTAGGGAGAAAGAAAATAGGGAAAACTAAATTAACCAATAAATTAGAAGATAGAAAAGCTAAAGCAAAGACAGGGTAAATAAAAGCAAAAGGAAATCTGTAATCATAATAGATGGAGATCTACCAGGTAAAAGAAAGATTCACAGGTTACTTCTTAAAAATCAAAATCTGGCTGTATGCTTTTATAAGAAATATGCTTAAAACAGTACTACAGACAGGTTAGAAATATAAGAATAGAGAAAAGAGATACCAGAAAAACACAAACCCAATGAAAGCTGGTACAGCTACATAAAATGAGATAAAACAAACTTTAAGGCAAAATGTATTAGCAGAGGAAAAGATGGTCATTATATAGTGATAAAAGTTCACCAGGAAGATATTATAATTTCTTTTCTTTTTTTCTTTTTGAGAGAGAGAGAGAGAGAATCTTAAGCAGGCTCCATGCCCAACATGTGAGCCTGACATGGGGCTCAGTTTCACAGCCCTGAGATCGTGACCAGAGCCAAAATCAAGAGTTGGATGCTTAACTGACTGAGTCACCCAGGCGCCCTGGAAGATATTATAATTTTAAACAGTATTTTAGGGGTGCTTGGGTGGCTCAGTTGGTTGAGCGACTGCCTTCAGCTCAGGTCATGATCCTGGAGTCCCAGGATCGAGTCCCACATCAGGCTCCCCGCTCAGCAGGGAGACTGTTCTCCCTCTGACCCTCCCCCCTCTCATGCTCTCTCTCTCTCATTCTCTCTCTCTCAAATAAATAAAATCTTTTTTAAAAAATAAACTGTATTTTATAACACAGCTCCAAAATATATAGAATTATTAAAATTATAAGAGAAACAGACTCACAAACATTGTGGGAAATTCTACCAGTGTCCCTGAATGCCTGGTGGATAGACTAGAATAAAACATGGAAGGGGTATAGAAGATCTTCATAGAGGATGCAGAAGGATAGAGAATAACACGATTACTAAGAATAATATATATAAACCTGAATGCTCAAATTCGAAAATATACATTATTATCAAATACATAAAAACTGTTTTTTAGGGGCACATGGGTGGCTCAGTCAGTTAAGGGTCCAACTTTTGATTTGAGCTCAGGTCATGATCTCAGGGTCCTGGGACTGAGCCCCATATCAGGCTCTGAGCTCAGAGAGGAGTCTGCTTGAAATTTTCTTTCTCCTTCTCCCTCTGCCCCTCCCCCTGCTCACGCTCTCTTTCTAATAAATAAATCAATCTTTAAAAATATTTTTTTTTAAATCATGGTAATTTTTATGGACTACATGTTCGTGTCCCCTAAAGTTATTATGTTGAAGCCCACCCCCCAGTGTGATGGTATTTGGAGGTGGGGACTTTGGGAGGTGATTAGGTTGAGAGGAGGTCAGGAGGATGGTGCTCCATGATGGAATTAGTGCCCTTTGAAGAGGAGGAAGAGGCCATTGTGAGGACAAAGCAAGAAGGCAGCTGTCTGCAACGCAGGAAGTAGGCTCTCACCAGACACATCTGCTGGCACTTTGATCTTGGACTTCTAGCCACCAGAACTGTGAGAAAAGAAGTGTTTGTTAAGCCAATGGTCTGTGGTATTTGTTATAGCAGTCAGCACTGACTAGGACAAGAATATAACTGAGACATAAATGCAGCAGAACTTCAAAGTCCTCACTCTAAACAGCACTTGTCAGACTTTTATTAGAAGCATCACATTCCACTCAGGACCCGCAATTAGAGACCAGTAATACAAATGTTGGAGAGGCTTCTGTACAGAAATGAAGGATACTTGAAAGTTTTACAAAGTGACTCCTTAAATCCAAACCAGTGGCCGTAAATTTATATAGTCGTTTTTATTAAAGGGACTAAGATGAGCATTCATTTACATTTTGGAAAGAGAGAACAGGATACGACAAGAGTATTCTCAAAAGTGATTTTCTCTGCAGTAAGCTCAAGGACAGGGAGAAGAATGTAAAGTAATGATACAGAAGCCAAGAGGCCATGTATAGTGGATTCATGGTGTTCTTGGGAATGGGCCACTCTCTCCATCTCTTGGGACCACTCGGCCTTTTGTCCACCTGCAGTCTGCATGTCTGCTGCCTTCTCCCCTCCGTGCAGACCAGCGTCCCACGTGCATCCATCAGCCTGCCAGGGCCACAGACAGCCACTCCGGACTCTAAGTTTATGTGGTCTGCAGGCTGGCAGCAGTGTCTCCCATTTTCATAATTTCAAATTACAGGAAAGAGCCAGGCCACACAAGACCTAAGTCCCCAGACAGCATGGAGCCAGGAGTCTTCTACCTCTGCCCAATTTTCAAAGGCCAGGAGAAGTGGCAGGTTTTAATGGGACATGGCCACTCAGAGCAGGAAATGCTGTGTGCAGAGAAGCCATAATGAACTACCCTATACATTGAGCAACAGTGACCCACTCTACTCATTTTCCAAGAAGAAAATAAGGATGTAATTTGCAAGAGGAGACATTAACATTGATAAAGAAGAGCTTACCTAGTGGAGCAGTTGTGATCTCTCGGATATTCCTTTAACACGTGTTTATTAAACACCATGTTTACATTTTAATACCATGTGCCAGGCATTGAACAGGGCTGGGATGATACCAAGGTAACTCTGCCTGCAAAGAACTCATCACGTAATGGAGTACAGTAAGAAAGCCTGTGCCATCCGCTTCTCTAGAAAATTTAAAGAGGGATCCTTCCAGGGAACTTCAAATACACTGGAGTCCAAGGCCCTCGCACAACTCCTGTGTGTCCTCTGGAAATTATACCAAGCCCCTGCTTGCACGCTCCTCTGTGCGTGAGCCTGGGGTTTCTTGTACCTCTGGGAATATCCACTTCATCTTAGGAAAGCCCTTGTAGAAAGGCAGTCAGAAAGGAATCGAGCACCTTTGTATTTTGCTGATGTTTCCTTTAACCAAGTTCGGGGACCACCCAGTCCATTTCCTCTTCGGCTGTTGAGAGCCAGGATTTACCAGCATGCGCAATCAGGCGTGGACGGAGTTGGGTGTCTTCGGCATGAGGCTGCGTTGTTACCACCACCACCATCTGTTTTGCAGACACATGCTGCTGGGTTGACACGGCAGCCCCTTGCTCTGGGCTGCTCACAGAACATCACAAGCGTATTAGTCCTAATGCACTACTACATTTCTGCAAGGAAATAAAATACTATTCCCTGGTGGGAAAGTTAAAGCCCAGTAAGAGGACTTAACCCACTGCACAAAATTAGTGATGAGAGAGTCCTGAGCTCCTAATTCTCAGTCCCTTGTGAGAAACAGAAAACCCACAGCCAGCCGTTGGAACTCTCCAGGTGCAATCCCAGAGTCACCTGTTTCTAATTATCCCTGTTTGTGTGATGAGTTACTGATTAAGACGAGAGTCAGAAGAATGGAACCAGGAGAAAGCAGAAGTACAGTCTCTTAAAAGGGTGTGCAGGGCACAAGGGAGCAGCCCCGAGGGGGGCACCCAGCCAAGGCAGTCTCGGCCACTGTAGGGCATTTGCCAGAACCAGGCTTCCTACTGGTCGTGGAAACCCCTCCACATGGCTTGTCCGCATGTCATGTCTCTTTGATTGGCCGAGGGGAGCTAAGAGAGCTCTGTGGGAGAAGAGAGAAGGAGGCTTCATACAAACTCACTTGGGCTTTGGGGAATCAGCCTGTGAGAGGGGGAAACCCGATCTAACACCAATCTTCCAAAGAGGTTTGGTTAACAACGCAGCAGAAGGGCTATTTTCTACCATGGCTCCTCTATAATCCAGCCCCACCTACAATGTAATGATCTCTGAGGGGGCTTGGCTAAAGTATCACTCGATATTCCATGAGAAAGACCCTCCTCAGAGAGGGCAATTTTGACTATGACTTTGTTTTTCCGTTCAGCTTCTAGAACTTGTTATTGTGAAGGCTTCCCCCCCCTCAAAAAAACAATCTTGATCCAAAATAAATGGATTAAACTGTATGCAGCATTCCATCAAATGAAGTCCATTGAACTTTCTGATTTTTTTTTTCCTAAGAACAGCTAATGAGTGTCTTGCCAACCACCTTTCTAACCAGGAGGGCCAGTAAAATTGCCCTGAGACTCTTCTGTATTTTGGTCCCACCATACATTTTACATTTATTAGCAGAGGGACCTTGGGAAAGTTATTTAATTTATGGAAGCCTATTTCCCCACCTGTAATCTAAAGATGATAACACCACCCATCATGGTCGTGAAGATTAAATGAGAAAATGTAATTCCATTTGGTAACCACCACAGTAATAATTGTTTCAAGCAAGGAATCATCAACAGATGCTAAAATCAGTGGGTGAGTGTGTGATAAGAAACAGGATATTTACATAGTCTCAAAGAATCTCCCCCGGAAGATACTTATTAAATACTAAGTGAAAAATAATAACTTGACAGAGAAGAAACAGACAGACACCTCCCTAGTCAAGGGACCAGAGGCTATAGCATCACCAGTAATGGAACAGAGCTCCTGATAAACAATATTGAGAGGACACCAGAGCACAACTGGCCGGCCAAAATCACATAACCTGAATCTGATCATGTGGAAACACCAGACAAACGCTAACTAAAAGACCGCCTACAAAATACCTGGCCTATACTCTTCTAAAATATCAAAGTCATAGAAGTATTATCATCCCCAAATACCTGGCCCCTGTGAATAAGTTCCCTTGCATGGTAAAAGGGTCTTTCTAGATGTGGAGATCATCCTGGGTTATCTGGATGGGTCCAATCTAATCAGATGAGGCCATAAAGCCAAGACCTGTCTTCCTCAGTTGTGGTCAGAGATGTGACAATGAAAGGAGCATCAAAGAGCTGTGACCATCTGAGAGGGTCTCAATGCAGTGGACATTGCTGGCTTCCAAGGTAGAGGAAGGGACCACACGTCCACGAATGCAGGTGGTATCTAGGAGCTGGAAAAGGCAAGGAAAGATTCTTGCTTAAAGCCTCCTGAACGGGGGACGCCTGGGTGACTCAGCCAGCTAAGTGCCTGCCTTCATGTCAGGTCATGATCTCAGGGTCCTAGGATCCAGTCCCACATTGGGCTCCCTGTTCAGCAGGGAGCCTGCTTCTCCCTGTCCCTCTGCTTGCCACTCCCCCTGCTTGTGCTCTCTCTCTCTGTGAAATAAATACATAAAATCTTTAAAAAAAAAAAAAAAAACAAGCCTCCAGAAAGGAACCAGCCCTACTGATACCTTGATTTTAGCCCAGGGAGACCATGTCAGACCGTAAATAATACACTGGTGTTGCTAAAGCCACTAATGGTGAGGTAACTGATTATAGCAGCAGTGGGAAACCGATAGTCATGAGAGAAAAGAATGAGAAAACATTACAGATTAAAGGAGACTGAAGGGGTGTGACACCTCCAAGCAATGCACCTCTGGGTTGAATCCTGGGTAAGAAAATGTATATTGGGCAGTTGAAAACTCTGTGTAAGATCTGTAGGGTAGATAATAGTATTGTATCAATGTTGATTTTCTGATTTGGGTCATTGAGTTGGTTGTGGAAGAGAATGATCTTGTTTCAGGAAATACACACCAAAGTATTTGGAGGTAAAAGGGCAACATACCTGCAACTTATTGTCAAGGGTTTCAGAAAAACATATGTGTGTGGATGTGGACAGATATGTGTGGATGTGATGTATACATGATACATGGATACATAGATGTTCATAGGTACAGAGAGAGAGAGAAAGAGGATTATGATAAAATGTTAGCATTAGCTGACTCTGTGTTGTAAAGAATATAGTAAAGAGAATACAGAAGTTCTTTTTACTATTATTGCTACTTTTTTATATGTCTAAAATTTTCAAAGTAAGAAATTTGAAATACTGAAAAAGTAAAAAATGTATGTGAAATATAGCACCCTACCTGGCACTCTGCAAATTTCCAGTGAATCCAGACTTTTTCTATTCTTTCTGGGTCTAGCACCCTCCTTGTCCATGGCAGGAGAGAGTCAATGGGGTACAGTGGATAGAAGCACTGTTGACCTTGGAGCTCAGCTGGGTTTGAATCCTAACTTGGCTACTTACTAGGTGTGTGACTCTGGACAAGTCACTTAACCTCTCTGGCCTTCAGTTTTCCCATCAATTAAAAGGGGGTAATAATTACAGCAAGGTTATGAGGCTGAGTTGAACTGATGTGTGTAAAGTATACAGAACAGCCCTAGGGATGAAATCAGCTCTATGTACATTGGGCTGCTCCATGGTGGGTTCTAAGAGGATATCAGAAAGATGCTTGTCTGAATAGCCATCTGTGTACTTCTCCAGCCTGCTTTCAGGGTTTTACCATTACAATTATCATTCTAGCTTAGGGCTTATTTATTGCCTAAAGTCACTGAGTCTTATCCATCACTTAGACATTGGTATGTAGATGGATCTGCCAGAGCTTTTACTAAGAGCTGATCCCTATAACACGAAGAAAGACAGCACAAAAGGACTGATCCTAAGGAATATGTCTTGTTCCATGGAGGACAGTAACACTGAAAAGGTAAATGCCATATGAAAGCTAAACTGATTACTACAAATCAATTCCATTTTATTATCCAGAGCATAACTCTCAGAGAAGATCACATACGAAGGAACCAGAGTCATACTGACATCAGACTTCTCAACAGCAACACTGAATTCAAGAAGATAATGGAGCAACACTTATAAAATATTGAAAGAAAAGAACTTTGAACTATTACATTGTATTTATCTGAATTGCCACTCAAATGTAAAGATATAATAAAAGTATTCTTAGAAATATAATGTCTCAATGATTTGCCACAAAATGATCTATATTGAGAATATTTTGGGAGAAAAAACTCAAATATGAAAAGAAATGAGACCAAGTGAAGCTGCAATAGTATGGAGAGGAAAGATAATCAAAATTTATTGTGGTCTTAATTTTTCTTAATTAAAGGCTGGCACTAAATTAAAAGGAAAAAAATATAGCCATAACAAAAAGTGAAATTCTAGCCAATATTTTCCATGAGTAATCTTTTAGAACAAGGATATAGAATTTGATTAGTTTAAGAAACCAATAGGGATAAATAAACAGGAGTATGAGCTTAAGTTAAAAACAAGCACCAGAACAAAAAATATCATGTAAAATCATTAAGGTGCAGAAGAAATTTCAATCCATTCAGCGGAAAATAGGAAGAGATAAATATAGGAAAACAAATGGAAAACATAAGATAGCAGAAATAAGTCTTATTATGATAGTAATTATATTAAATCTAAATGAGTTTACTAAGTAAAGAACTCTCTATGAGAGTGTGAGCAGGGGGAGGGGGAAAGAATATCTAGCAGATTCTACACTGTTCGCAGAGCCCAACCCAGGGCTCGATCCCATGACCCTGAGATCATGACCCAAGAAGATATTTTTAAATGCTCTAATCAAAAGACATAAGATGACAGAGTGGATAAAAAAACAAGACCCTTTGGGGTGTCTAAGTGACTCAGTCAGTTAGGCATCTGACTCTTGATCTCAGCTCAGGTGTTGATCTCAGGGTTGTGAGTTTAGACCCTGCATTGGCTCCATGCTGGGCATGGAACCTACTTTAAAAAAAAAGACCCATCTATATGCTGTGTATAAGAGATGAATTTCAGACCTCAAGACACCTACAAATTGAAAGTGAGAGGATGGAGAAACATTTATCATGCAAATGGATGTCAGAAGAAAGCTAGAGTAACAACACCTATATCAAACAAAATAGACTTTAAAACAAAGCTGTAACAAGAGACAAAGAAGAACATTATATAATAATAAAGGGGACAATCCAACAGTAAGATATAACAATTGTAAATATTTATGTACCCAATATGAGAGCACCCAAATACATAAAACAGTTAATAACTAACATAAAGGAACTACTCAATAGCAATACATTACCAGTAGGGAGCTTTAACACCCCACTTACATCAATAGATAGATCATCTAAACAAAAAATCAACAAGAAAAATTGGCTTTGAGTGGCACACTGGACCAGATGGATCTAACAGATATTCAGAACAGTCCATCCTAAAACAGCAGAATACACATTTTTTTTAAGTGCACATGGATCATTCTCCACAATAGATCACATATTAGGTCACAAGACAAGTCTCAACAAATTCAAAAAGAGCAAAGTCATACTATGCATCTTTTCTGACTACAATGTTATGAAACTAGAAATCAAAATCAACTACAAGAAAAAAATCTAGAAAGAACACAAATACACGGAGGTTAAATAACATGCTATTAAACAATGAATGGTTCAACCAAGAAATCAAAGAAGAAATAAACAATTACATGGAAACAAATGAAAACACAACGGTCAAAAATCTTTGGAGTGCAGCAAAATCAGTTCTAAGAGGGAAGTTTATAGCATCACATACCTACCTCAAGAAGCAAGAAGAATCTCAAATAAACAACCTAACCTTACACCTAAACAAGCTAGAAAAAGAACAACAAACAAAACCCAAAGCCAGCAGATGGAAGGAAATAATAAAGATTAGAGCAGAAATAAATTATATAGAAACTAAAAAAAGAACAAAAAACAAAACAAAACAAACAAAAAACAGATCAATGAAACCAGGAGCTGATTCTTTGAAAAATCAACAAAACTAATAAACCTCTAGCTAGACTCATCAAGAAAAAAAGGAGAAAGGATTCAAACTATCACAAACGAGAGAGGAGAAATAACAACCAACACCACATAAATACAATTGTAAGATAATATTATGAAAAATTATATGCCAATAAATTGGACATCCTAATGGATAAATTCCTAGAAACACATAAACTACAAAAAATGAAACAGGAAGAAATAGAAAATTTGAACAGACTGATTACTAGCAAGGAAATTAAATCAGTAATCAAAAAACTCCCAACAAACAAGTCCATGACTTCACAGGGGAATTCTACCAAACATTTAAAGAAGAGTTAATACCTATTTCTTTTTCAAACCATTTCAGAAAATAGAAGAGGAAGGAAAACTTCCAGATTCATTCTATGAGGCCCACATTACCCTGATACCAAAACCAGATAAAGAGACCACCAAAAAAAGAGAACTACTGGCCAATATCTCTGATGAACATAGATGTAAAAATCCTCAACAAAATACTAGCAAACCAAATCCAACAGTACTTTTAAAAAAATCATTCACCATGATCAAGTGAGATTTATTCCCAAGTTGCAAGGGTGAGTCAATATTTGCAAATCAATCCATGTGATACATCACATCAATAAGAGAAAGGACAGAAACCATATGATCATTTCAATAGATGCAGAAAGAGCATTTGACAAAGTACAACATCCATTCATGATAAAAACCCTCAACAAAGTAGGTGTACAGGGAACATACCTCAACATAATAGAGGTCTTATATGAAAAATAAAGGCCTTATATGAGCTAACATCATACTCACTTGTGAAAAACTGAGAACTTTTCCCCTAAGGTCAGGAACAAAACAAAGATGTCCACTCTCACCACTTTTACTCAACATAGTACTGGAAGTCCTAGCCACAGCAATGAGACAAGAAAAAGAAATAAAAGGCATCCAAATCAGTAAGGAAGAAGTAAAACTTTCATTATTTGCAGACGACATGATACTATATATAGAAAATCCTAAAGACTCACCCCAAAAAACTATTAAAACTGATAAACGAGGTCGCCTGGGTGGCTCAGTTGGTTAAGCGACTGCCTTCGGCTCAGGTCATGATCCTGGAGTCCCAGGATCGAGTCCCACATCGGACTCCCTGCTCGGCAGGGAGTCTGCTTCTCCCTCTGACCCTCCCCCCCTCTCGTGTGCTCTCTCTCAAATAAATAAATAAATAATTAAAAAAAAATCTTAAAAAAAAAACTGATAAACGAATTCAGTAAGGTCACAGGACACAAAATCAATATACAGAAATCAGGCATGTTTCTAAACACTGATAATGAAGCAGCAATAAGAGAAATTAAGAAAACAATCCCATTTATGATTGCACCAAAATTAATAAAATACCTAGGAATAAACTTAACCAAGGAGGTGAAAGACCTGTACCCTGAAAACTATAAAACACAGATGAAAAAATTCAAGACAACACAAAGAAATGGAAAGCCATTTCATGGTCATGGATTGGAGAACAAATAATGTTAAAATGTCCAGACAACCCAAAGCAATCTACAGATTTAATGCAATCCCTATCAAAATACCAACAGTATTTTTCACAGAACTGGAACAAATAATCCTAAAATTTGTATGGAACCACAAAAGACCCTGAATAGCCAAACTGGAATTGTGATACCTCCAGCTTTATTTTTCTTTTAAAAGAAAAATAAAGCTGGAGGTATCACAATTCCAGTTTCAAGTTATACTATAGAACTGTAGTAATCAAAACAGTATGGTGCTGGCACAAAAATTAGACACGTAGATCAATAGAACAGAACAGAGATCCCAAAAACAAACCCACGATTATGTGGTCAATTAATCTTGAACAAAGGAGGCAAGAATATGCAATGGGAAAAAAAAACCAGTCTCTTCAACAAATGGTGTTGGGAAAACTGGTCAGCTGCAAAATAATGAAACTGGACCACTTTCTTACACCATACACATTTATTTTTATAAATCCAAAATGGATTAAAGACCCAAATGTGAGACCTAAAACCATAAAAATCCTAGAAGAGAGCATAGGCAGTAACTTCTCTGAGATTGGCAAGAGCAACTTTTTTCTAGATATGTGTCCCGGGGAAATAAAAGCAAAAATAAATTATTGGGACTACATCAAAATAAAATCCTCTACACAGTGAGGGAAACAATCAACAAAACTAAAAGGCAACCTACTGAGTGGGAGAAGATATTTGCAAATGAGATATCCAATAAAGGGTTAGTATCCAAAATATACAAAGAATTGATACAAATCAATACCCAAAAAACAAATAATCCAATTTAAAGATGGGCAGAAGAGGTGAACAGACATTTCTCCAAAGAAGACTTCCAGATGGCCAACAGACACATGAAAAGATGCTCAACATCACTCATCATCAGGGAAATGCAAATTAAAATTACAATGAGATTATCACTTCATACCTGTCAGAATGGCTAAAATCAAAAACACAAGAAACAACAAATGTTGGCGAGGATGTGGAGAAAAAGGAACCCTCTTGCACAGCTAATGGGATTGCAAAATGGTGCAGCCACTGTGGAAAACAGTATGGAGATTCCTCAAAAAGTTAAAAATGGAACTACCCTACGATCCAGTAATCACACTACTGGGTACTTACCCAAAAAATACAAAAACACTAATTCAAAGAGATACATGCACTCCTATGTTTATAGCAGCATTATTTACAATAGCCAAGATAAGGAAGCGACAATTGATGTGTCCATGGATTGATGCATGTATAAAGAAGGTATGGTATATATATATACAATGGAATGTTACTCAGCCATAAAAAAGAATGAAATCTTGCCATTTGCAACAACAGGGATGGAGCTAGAGAGTATAATGCTAATCAAAATAAGTCAGTCAGAGAAAGACAAGTACCATATTATCTCACTCATAAGTGGAATTTAAGAAACAGAACAGAGTGCCTGGGTGGCTCAGTTGGTTGTGCACCCAACTCTTGGTATCAGCTCAGGTCATGATCTTGAGATCCTGAGATCATGCTCCACAACAGGCTCTCTGCTCAGCAGAGAGTCTGCTTGAGATTCTCTCTCTCCCTCTGCCCCTCCCCCCACTATCTCTCTCTCTTTCTCTCTCTCTCAAATAAATAAATAAAATCTTGAAAAAAAAAAACTAGTAGTCCAACTGTTGCCTACATTAACAGGCTTAAAACAAAAAGTTACAGAAAGATTGACAATACAATAACCTCTCCTATTGCCTTAAACTATTATATTATCATGCCTTATTGTAGACTTTTGGTCCATCTGTTCCAATCATTCCACTTCTGGCCCAGTTTTTGAGGTGTTCTATTCCTCAGGTATCCTGTCGCCCTGACTTGTGAGTTCATGTTTCCTGGAGATATCAACTACTCAGTGAAGGGGGGGCGGGTGGCAGGGAGTGTCAGTGGTCAAAAGCAGGCCCCCACCTGGGTGGAAGTAGACGGGGCCCCAAGAGAAAGCCCCAGGCACCAAAGAATCCATTGGGTCACCCCTTTTCTGCCACCAAATGGGCAAATCTTAAGATTAGGACTTTACTTGCAAACAACAAGCCTGGAGAGAATATGACCTCCCTCGGTCAGTGTCTCTTAACCAGCCACACAAAGGAATCACCTGAGAAGCTTTTTGACAATCCTAAAGCCCTGATCTTACAACCAAAGATTCTGATTGGTTTCATTGGTATGGAATGAGGTCTAGGAAATGCGTATATAAACTCCAGTAATTCTAAAGTGCAGCCAAGGTTGAAAGGCATCTGGTGTAATCCATCAGTCCTGAGTGTATGAAGAAGCAAGGGGCCAAGGCAATTGCCTTCAGTCACTCCACATGGATGTTCATCAAGTCCTTGCCCAGCAGAGCCCAGCCCTGCCCTGCTAACACCTGAATCTACTGTCTGGACTGGTTTTCACTTAGGGAACTAACAACAATTGTCCCAAAGTCACATGTGTCCCAAAGTCACACTAATCCTATCCTCTGCCTGATGTCCCCAGCCACACCTCACCCCAGCCTAAGACCCCACACACATCAATAGTCTCCCTCAAGGTTTTCTCTTGTTTGGGTTTTGTTTTTGTTTTGTATTTTGTCATTGCTGTTTAGTTTCTGAATTCCATGTTAACTTCTAGTTGCTCCAGAGTTGATTTTCGAGAAAGGAGCCAGTAGCCCATGTTAGTTTGCCATCTGGCAAAATCCCAAGCCTAAAGGCCAAGAGGTTGTTTGCTTTTGTGCTTTTTTTTTTTTTTAAAGACATAAACCCAGAGGGAGAACAGCAAAACTGCTGGAAAGCAGAAATATAAGGGATAATTACCCTAGCCGACCTGAAAAAGCCGAATCTTAAGTTAACAGTGGGGAAAGCTAAGAACCAGTGAGATTTACACTGCAGATACCTTAAAAGGCTCAGAATTGGCAACATCAGCAACCTCAAGAACTGGGGAGGAAAGGAGAAGTGACTGCAATCCACAGGACTGGGCAAGAGCTGTTTGAGAAGCAATAAGAGCCCTAGATCCCCTTTGTAAGTCCATACAGATGAGCAGCAACCCCTCAACAATGAGCTGGCACCCTAGAGGCTTGGTCTCTGGAGGGGAGAAAACAGAGTGTGGGCTGTGGGCACAGCAGCACAGCTGAGGACATGGGCACAGGGAATAAGTCAACATGAATGCTCAATGTTGCAAGCTGGGAGTGCCAGCCCTCTTTGCCCCTCAACTTCCAGAAATCTACAGCCAGACCTCTACTCTCCAGGCAAGAGACTAGCAACTTTCTCTCTGAGGAGTCTGATCAGCCCATGAGGAACCATCTAGATTGATTCCGGGGTTCCCTAACAAACAGCCCACCTATATCATCCTAGAACAAAGCTCAAAATTGACACACCCCACTCAGGCAACTTTGTTGTCCTCATTTTTAATCATGAACAGACAAGCTAGGATGACAAAACATTCATGGAAAATCTCTAACACACAAGGAGATCAAGAAAATAGGAGACAGTAAAAATAAATAAATAAAGACATAAGTAAAGAAATAAATAGATAAGAGATGGCAGCCTGAAGGAAACAAGCAAACAAAATACAGAAAGAAGAAACTTTTAAAAATATAACTATCATTCCTATAATCAGAGAACTAAGAAAAGATATTATATCCAGGACATAAGAATAGATTTCTATTTATTATCTTAAAAGGAGGGGAGAAGTCATTCAGACAAGGGAAAAAATACCTTAGAAATTAAAATGACAGCAAACAAAAGCTTTAAAAGGAATAAAATACTTAGGAATCTTATTTTATTTATTATATAATACTTAAGAGACAAAAGACTTGTACACAGAAACCTAGAAGACACTGATGAAAAATTTTCAAAGGCATAAATAAATGGAAAGGCATCCCATGTTCATTGATCAGAAGACTTACATTATTGGATGCAAAGGTAGTAAGATGTACATCTACCCAAAGTGATGTGCAGATTCAATGCAATCTCTATCACACAACAGCAATTTTTTTCAGAAATAGAAACCCCCATCCCAGAATCCATATGGAATCACAAGGAACCCAGAATAGCCAAACAATCTTGAAAAGAAGAACAAAGTTGGAGGACTCACACTTCCTGATTTCAAAACTTACTATAAATCTACAATAATCAAAACAGTGTGGTACTGGCGTAAGGACAAACATATAAAACAAGGTACTAGAAGAGAGAGCCCAGATATAAACCCTTATGTGTATAGTTCATTGATTTTTGACAAGGGTTCCAAGACCATTCCATGGGGAAAAGGACAGTTTTTCCAATAAATTGTGCTGGGGGAACAGGATATGCACATGCAAAGGTACAAAGTTGGACTGTTACCTAAATCATACATAAAATTTATTGAAAATGGATCAAAGACTGCAACTTAAGAGCTTTATAAAAACTGCAAAACTCTTAGAGAAAATGATAGGAGATAATCTTCATGGCATTGGACTTGGCAATAATTTCTTGGCTATGGCACTAAAGGCAAAGGCAACGAAAGAAAAAAAATAGATAAATTGGACTTTACCCAGATGAAAAACTTTTGTTCATCAAAGGATATACCAACAGAGAAAAAAGGTAACCCACAAAATGGAAGAAAATATGTGCAAATCACTGCCTGAAAGAGAACTCTAAAGGCTTAACAGAATAAAACAATGTAATTCAAAAATGGGCAAAGGGCTTGAACAGGCATTTCTCCAGAGAAGATACACAAATGGCCAATAGCACATAAAAAGATGTTTAACATCATTAGTCACTAGGGAATTGCAAATCAAAAACCACAATGAGGTATCACCTCACATTCATTAGGATGGCTATTACCAAAAAAATTGAAAGTAACAAGTGTTGGTGAGAATGTGCATTGCTAGTGGGGAAAACAGTCTGATGCTTCCTCAAAAAGTTAAGCATTGAATTACCATATGATCTAGCAATTCCACTCCGAGGTACACATCCAAAAGAATTGAAAGCAGAGTCTCAAACAGATAACTGTACACCATGTTCATAGCAAAATTACAATAACGAACACGTGGAAACAACCCAAACATGCATTAACAGATGAATGGTGGTGTATACATAAAATAGAATAACACTTCCCCATCTAAAAAGAATGAAATTATGATACAGACCACAGCAAGAATGAACCTTGAACACTATGCAAAGTGAAACAAGCCAGACAACCAAAAACAAACACCATACGATTCTACCTCTACAAGGTACCTAGAGTAGGCAAATTCCTAGAGACAGAAAAAATAAAGGTCACCAGGGGCTGGGGTTGGGGGAAAACAAAATGAGGAGTTATTGCTTAATAGATACAGTTTCTGTTTGGGATGTTGAAAAAGTTCTGGAAATAGATAGTGGTGATGTTTGCACAATATTCAGTGTACTTAATGTCACTGAGTCATACACTTAAAAATGGTTAAATGGTTAAAATGGCAAATTTTGTTATATATAACCATAATAAAAACAAACAAATAAATAAAATCATGGCAGAAATTAAAAACTCAATAGAGGGTTGACAAGTAAAATTAAGTAGGGGCATCTGGCTGGCTCAGTTTGCAAAGCATGTGCCTCTTGATCTCAGGGTGGTGAATTCAAGTCCCACATTGGGCATGGAACCTATTTTTAAATATAACAATAATAAGGAAATCTCCAAGAAAATAGAGCAAAAGAACAAACAGATAGAAAATAAGCAAGAGAAATGAGAATCCATAAAGAAGGTCAATATCCAAATAATAGGAATTCCAGAAAAAGAGAACATGAAAAATGGTGTGGAGAAGCAGCGGATTTTCAATGAAATCATTCAAGAAAACTTTCCTAAATTGAAGAACTTGAATTTCTGTATTGAAGGAATCCACCAAATATGCAGCACGCCGGCTATAAATAGACCACACCAAAGCTTATCACTGAAATCTCAGAACCAGAAGGCAAGCGGTTCAAGGAACTGAGTGACCCGGAAGCAGAATCTCCAAAGAGCAGATCGATGAGGAGTGTAGACCTTGGGATCCCAAGTGCCATTCCAGTGCCTGGGGAGTGCCCGCTACACAGCAGACGGTGCAAAGTCTCTGTTCGCTGAATGCCTCGGGCACACAGAGCTCATAAGTGTTCGCAGGAAGGAGAGATCACAAACACTGGGAGGATGGGTCATCTCAATAAACACTTTGAGTGACATTTAAAATGGATCTTGTGTGATGGGTAGAATCTCAACAAGCACTGGACAGCAATCAGAATAGAGACATCGTGGACCAAAACAGAGGCAATTCTGGGGTCCTGATCGGTCGGGAATGGTTGGGGTGGAGGGAAGAGAAGAGCAGGTGAGGAAGCTAGACAGGTGGCTTGGAGGAGAGTCCAGCCTCAGTAGCAGGCATATGCCAGTGCCCTACGCTGCCGTCTTAGCAGGCAAGCAGACCATATTATGCAAAGCAAGGATCCCCAGGTCCTATCCAACTCACTCTGATTCCCAGTTTCAGTATCCTGCCTTTCCTTATCAGGTGTGCTAACGCGCACGTATGTCTAATGACTATGAATTCAGGAGCACCCTGTGCAGACTGCTGAATCAAGAGCCATGCGTGGGTACGTGTGACAAATGGATAATCCCTTCTCTCAAGACACTCAGATTCTAGTGGAGAAGAAAGGCATCTTTTTCCATCATTGAAGAGAATAAACCAGAGCTGTAGGAGGATGAAGAGCCGAAAGGACTCAAAATGTGTTAACAGCTCAGCATCGTTGGCACAGAAGATGTTAGGGACACTGGGATTCCAAACGAACTGGCCGCTCTAAAAAGGGATCACTTACTTGTAAATCCCTTACCAGGACTGGAGCTGTACTATGTATCATTCCTGGTTTCTGTTTTAAGAAATTCAGTAAACTGGGACGCCTCGGTAGCTGAGTTGGTTAAATGTCTGCCTTCAGCTCAGGTCATGATCCCAGGATCCCGGGATGATGGAGCCCCCAGTCAGGCGCCTTGCTCAGGAGGGAGCCTGCTTCTCCCTCTGCCTGCAGCTCTCCCTGCTTGTGCTTGCTCTCTCTGACAAATAAATAAATAAATAATCAGGAAAAAAAAGAAAAAAGAAATTCAGTACACTGGGAAAAGGGGAAAGAGGAGTCCTCCCTCACCTTCCAGGCAAAGGACTAAATCTTTTGCATTTTGCACCCCCTTTACAGTGCTCAGCACTCCAAAAGTGTTCACTGTGTGATCAGCTCCGGGGGTTTCTGAAAATACGGACAGACCATAGACAGTCTCAGGCATTATGCTGAGCTAAAGATACTGCAGCCTCTTCACTGTAAAAGATCAATTATAATCTATTAGTTCAACAATCTTCATCCCATCAAAATTAAAAAATAAAAGGATTTTACATGACTAATGAGCTACTCTGCTCCACGGAGTCATAATCTGCGTTTTAAAGTATCTATATTCACAAACACAGGGTGAACTGAACCTCATTGGTGTTATTGTTTCTGACTTTCTAGTAATTAATGGGAATTTCTCAAATTGTCTGAATCGCTATTTAAATGATTTATATAATGGACCTTCAGAGTTGCTGTTATAATCTATCACATTGTAATGAAGTAACTTAGGTGTGTTTATTACCAATTTATAGCAAATATGGCAGACTGGAGGTTATAAAACTTTTTTTCCCCCTGGTTTCCTTACTGTTCTAACATTCTGTGATTGGAATAAATAGGACACATCTTAACACATGAGACATTTGTAGTTTGAAGCCGTAGATATTTTATTTGGGGCGCTGGCCAGTCCCTTGTGATTTATGACATTATTTCATTACAAATTGCTGTAAGGACAACCATTGCTCACCCACGAGGTGTTGTGCATTTACTCATAAATTTTCAGGAATGAGACAGTGTATGTGCCAGGAATGATAGAATGCTGTTTACTTTTCTCTTCTCTGACTCTTAAAACAAAAGGATGTTTTAGGAAATGGGGTTTAGGAGTCCAGCCTGAGAAAAAGGGAGTAGTCCAAACTAGCATGTGCATATCTCAGGTGTAAGGCAAAGCAGAGACATCGACTATCTCTGTTGAACTTCAAATAAAAGAAGAGGAACAATATTCATACTATCTCTGCATCAATACAATCGGAAATCTACAGTAACGGAGCAGAGTTCTTGCAGAAATATAATCCTCTAGGGTTAAGACAAAGCTTTATTCAAATTTGTGATTCCCTAAGTCTACTGAGTTTAGTGCCTGGCAAAAGGTAGTTGTTCAATAAACTTGAAATTTGAGTTAATCTCTACAAGAGTTTAAGTTGTGAAATAAATATTTGACAAATAAGAAAGCTTTATTTGAAGGGTACATACAATAGGGAGGTCTTTTGCAATTGCGAGATATTTGTAATATGATTTGAGGTCTTGAGCATAACGCCATCTTGCATTCTGGATCTTTTAATTATCTTTCACATTTCTCAAATATTGTAAATATGCAAAATGATGATTTTTCATCTGACTCATTTTGAGAGAGTGTAAAGAAAAACCCTCTTAAAAATAAAGAATGCTATGTAATGATTAACAAATACAGGTATTTCATAATTCAGCAAGCTCAAATGTATGAACATATGATTCTCCTAGATATATGGGAGTTCTTTATACCAATATTCTTATTTTTCTGCATTTGAAATTTTAATAAAAAATATTTCAAGTTAGAAAAATTGAGTTTTTCTAGTTGCTTATGTTACACAGAGATTCATCCAGGAATGTGAGACCCTCAAAGCATTTTGTTCCATTGAAGCATTAAATTTCTTACAATATATTCTTCCCTTCTGGGTTCATTTGCTTTCTTCCATCCAAAATATTTTACAAGTCTGTTTATCAAGACTTCAAATTTAAACTCTCTTTATCTTTGCATGTCTGAAAATGTCATTTTTTCCTTAATACATGTATTCAGGAATAATTTGCATACAACAAACTGCATTCATTTAGATGAGTTTCATTAGAATGTAAATACTCATAACACCCCCACTATAATGAAGACATGGGGTGCCTGGGTGGCTCAGTCAGGTAAGCATCCAATTGATGTGTCTGTCAACTGATGCATGGATGAAGAAGATGTGGCATATATATACAATGAAATGTTATTCGGTCACAGAAAAGAATGAAATTTTGCCTTTTGCAACAACAGGGATAGAGCTAAGAGTATAATGCTAATTGAAATAAGTCAGTCAGAGAAAGACAAGTACCATATGATCTCACTCATAAGTGGAATTTAAGAAACTAAAACAAACAAGCATAAGGGAAAAAAGAGAGCGAGGCAAACCAAGAAACAGGCCCTTAACTATAGAGAACACACTGATGGTTACCAGAGGAGAGGTGGGTGGGGGGATGGGTGAAATCGGTGATGGGGATGAAGGAGGGCACTTGCTGTGATGAGCACTGGGTGATGTACAGAAGTATCAAATCACTATATTATACTGCATGTTAACAAACTGGAATTTAAATAAAAACTTTAAAAATTTTAAAAAATTTTTTTAAATAATATAAAAATAGGGGCTCCTGGGTAGCTCAGTCGATTGACCATCTGGCTCTTGATTGCAGCTCAGGTCATGATCTCAGGGTCATGAGACCAAGCCCCGCGTCAGGCTCCGTGCTGGGTTTAAGATTCTCTCTCTCCCTCTGCCCCTCCCACTCACCCTTCTCTCTCTCCCTCTCTAAAAAAAAAAAAAAAAAAAAAGACACAGACATTGCCATTACCCCCAAAAGATTCATTGTGCCCCTTTGCACTCCATTCCCCATGTCGGCCCCAGCCCTAGGCAACCACAGATCTGCTTTATGTCACTACAGATTATTTTATAGTGCATATTCTTTTGTATCTGACTTCTTTCATTCAGCATGACTTGAAAAACGTGCTCTGTATATTTGAATACTTTGTTCCTTTTCACTGCTAAGTAATATCCCACATGTTGGATATATATCACATATTATCTATCTACTCACTGATAATATTTAGGGTTATTTCCAGGTTGTGGCTATTGTGATTAAAGCTGCTATCAACATTGTTGAATAAGTATTAGTGCAGATATGTGTTTTTGTTTCTTTTGGGTAAATACCTAAGAGTGGAATGCCTGGATATATGGTCATATAAATTTATGTTTAACCTTTAAGAAACTGCCAAACCGATTTCCCAAGTGGTTGAACCATTTTGTACTCTCAGTAGCAGTTCACAAGAGTTCTACTCACTGTTCATCCTTGTCAACACTTGATATTGACAGTCTTTTGAATTTTAGCTCTTCTCTAATAAATAGTGGTTTCTCACTGTGGGTTTGATGGTGGTGGTGGTTGGTTTCTTTTGCATTTCCTTGATGGCTACTCATACTAAGCATCTTTTCATGTGTTCACTGACCACTCATTTATCTTCTTTTGAAACATGTTTGTTTAAATAATTTTTCTGTTTTGTATTGGGTTGTTTGTCTTTTTGTTATTGAATTGTAAGCATTCTTTATATATTCTGGATAGAAGCCTTTTAAAGACAAATGGGTAGCAAATATTTCCCTTCTATTCTCTAGCTTCTCTTTTTCTTAATGGCATTTTAAAAAAATTTTTTTTTTAAGATTTTATTTATTTATTTGCGAGAGACAATGAGATAGAGCAAGCATGAGAGGGGGGGAGGGTCAGAGGGAGAAGCAGACTCCCTGCCGAGCAGGGAGCCCGATGCGGGACTCGATCCTGGGACTCCAGGATCATGACCTGAGCCGAAGGCAGTCGCCCAACCAACTGAGCCACCCAGGTGCCCTCTTAATGGCATTTTTAGAGAGCAAAAAGTTTTTCATTTTTATAAAGTTCAATTTATCAATTTTTTCCTTTATGTTCATGCTTATCTGTGTCCTTTCTGAGAAAAGTTTTGTCTTTCCTAAATTCAAAAAGGTTTTTTCCTATGTACTTTTTCCCATGTTCTTCCAGTTTTGTAGTGTTAGCTTTTCTATTTTGTTCTGTTTTAGGGTTTGGGTGTGGCTTTTTTGTTGTTGTTTATTGTTGTTGTTTTAGGGTTTTTTGTTTGTATTTTACACCTATTCTGAAAAAAGATGATTTAGCCAGATGTAGAAATCTAGCCTGGCAGTTGTTTTCCCTCAGCACTTTTAAGATATTATTCCATCATCTGGTATCTCATGTTCCTGATGGATAATCTGCTGTCAGTCTGTTGTTGTTTGTATATGATCTGTATATCTCTCAGATACCTTTAATTTATGTATTCTTGCCATTCTGTAGTTTCACTAACATGTGTCTGGGTGTGAGGGGTTTTTGCTCTGCTTAACAATTAAGATGCCCTTTTTACCCTAGGATTTGTGCCTATCTTTAGTTCTAATTGGACCCATTATTTTTTCAAATATTTTTTCTCAGGGTGCCTGGGTGGCTCAGTCAGTTAAGTGTCTGACTCTTGATATCAACTCAGGTCTTGATCTCAGGGCTATGAGTTCAAGTCCTTGCGTTGGGCTCCATGCTGGGTGTGGAGCCTACTTAAAATATATTTTTTTCGTATATATATATATATATATATATATATATATATATATATAT
>NC_058410.1:10983271-11024385 GCF_002201575.2 Neomonachus schauinslandi | reverse complement strand
TATATATATATATATATATATATATATATATATATATATATTTTATATATATATACATACATATATATATTTATATTGCTTCCCTCCCATGCTTGCTATAGTCTTCCAAGAATACCTATTAGCAACAATTTATAATTTCCCAACTTGCCCTCCACATCCCTCTTACAAGTTTCTTTCATAGTTCACCTTTCTTTATCTCTCAGTGCTGCATTCCAGGTGCCTTGCAAAATTCTGGCTTCCATCTCACTTTCTTCAACTATATCCAGTTCAATATTTCACTCATAGGGGCTGGTTATTATTTCAATGACTATATTTTTTATTTCCAAGATTTCTGACTCATTTTTATTTATATCCATCTACTCTTGATGTAATTGCCTATTTAATTCATGTTTTGTTTGTAGTTGTTGTTTTACCTTATGAAAGGTTGCAAATGTATTTATTTTAAAGTAATTTTCAGATTCTTATACTATTTATAGTTTCTGGGTATGAGTTCTTCCAATTTTGCTTGAGAGTTCATACTGCATGGGAGTTGCCTACCTAACAGCCATTCCCTCACTGCTTCTTTGCTAATAAAACCCAGTTTTACCTTGAGTAGCAATGTGTCCAGCCAATCGATCTGATAGGTCCAAGTCGGTTGTGACTATTTGTTTCCCATGGCCACACATTCAATTTCCAGTCTCCCTGGGAACCAAGGAAGGCCATGTGACCCAGTTCTGCCTAACAAGATATAATGGAGACTCTGCTTCGGAGCTTCTGGGAAGGCAGGAATTACGGTATCTGGAGCTACAGCAGTCATCTTACAACCATAAAGCAACAACAAATGCAGCAGAGAAGAAAAAGAGAGAGCTTGGATCCACGATGGCATTGTTGAGCTGCTAGACCATCCTGAGATAGCTTGCCTTCAGTTCTTTTTTTTTTTTTTTAAAGATTTTTATTTATTTATTTGAGAGAGAGAATGAGATAGAGAGAGCATGAGAGGGGGGAGGGTCAGAGGGTGAAGCAGACTCCCCGCCGAGCAGGGAGCCCGATGCGGGACTCGATCCCGGAACTCCAGGACCATGACCTGAGCCGAAGGCAGTCGCTTAACCAACTGAGCCACCCAGGCGCCCCTTGCCTTCAGTTCTTATTATTTAAAAAAGAAAATAAGCATCTGTATCGCCTAGGACACAATTATTTGCTGCTAAAATCATTCCAAACCAGGAGGGCAGGTGGTTTCCCTCCTCCATGGTGGTGGGATGCCTCAGCCTAGCTGCCAGGAGATCCGCAGCTCAGAAGTACAGCGTCACCTGCCGGGTCTGTGTTGTTCCTGACCCCAAGCCAGGACGGAACCTGGTCCACCTTCCAGTCTTGCAGGGGCCTGCGTCTGCCACAGGTGAGCAGCTTGTTACCGGCTGAAACTCCACATGGGCTGGTTGAAATTCTTGCCACTTCTAGTCACACTCCCAGCACGGGCCTCATGACAGGCACCTCAGGTGGGACTCGCCACTCACCCACCTTTCCTCGCCTCCCACTTCGAAACCCCTATCCCGAGTTTGCTTTCTTTACCCCCACCCCAGGGCTTCACACTCAGCTAACCTTACTGCTTTGGGGCTCTGCTCCCCACTGGTCCTGGGAGGTTTCCCTCCTTCCCTTTAGCACAGCAATGCCATTCTAACTTCTGTTTATAAGTCACCCTCATTCCTGTATGTGTGGGACATAATTCTCCACATTTATTCACTTTGACAAGTTACGTGGAGTCCACCCCGATGCATTTTTTAAATTATTGTATTGTGTATTCGGGACTCTTACAAACAGGCTTATTCTTATGAAACTTTGGAATTGCAAAAATATATAAAAATAAAAATCAACATCACCCCACCACAACTGTTAACATTTTGATATGTTTCTTTCTAGTCTTTTTTCTATGCATATTGATAAACACACTGTTTTATAAGATGGTGCCCAGGGCTATAACTTGCTTTTTTTACACTTAATATATTATGGACATTCTCTAATGTCTTTTTATATATAAATATGTATGTGTTATATATATAATGTTTATAAAATACATAAATACATACATGTTTATTAAATATATAAAATATATACATAATATTCTTTATATCTCTATGTCATATAAACAATATACATCTACCACACTTTCCTTACTCCTCTATTATGGATATTTGTTGTTTTTCATTTGTATCTACTATACATACCGTTGCATCATAAACATTTCAATATTTCCTTAGGATAAAGTGCTAGAAATAGGATTACTGAGACAAAAGATACGAACATTTTTCAAATATCTACACACATTGCCAAAGCTCTCTCCCAACAAATGCTCATCCTCTCAAACTCTGAGTGTAATGCTGTTTTAAATTTGCCAATTTGATAGATAAAAAAGTCTCAGTGTTCTTTTAATTTACATTTCTTTGATACTCATAAGTTTGAATATTTTTCATATGTTAATTAGCCATTTGTCTTTCCTTTCAGTGCATCTTAAATAAGATTGTATTTACTTACAACTTTGCAAAAACAGTTATTTCACAAATCAAACCAAAACACCTGATTATGCATAGTGAGCGTATAAACCAGCCTCAAAAGAGTCCATGTTGGTATCTGTTTCATAATGGATCTCTCTCTTGTGTAAGTTGAAATGTCTTCTTCATTGTACTTAGGGTCCAAATTATAATTGGGCTCCATGTTTAGGTAAATCACAATCAAGGGTATAGGAGTAGAGAGAAGATATGTATATAAACACAAGGGGCCAAATTATATATGTACAGAGATAACTGTATCTCTGCAGATATAGATATACACATATGAGTATCTGTTTATCTACAAATAATTCATATATAATTAACCACAGGTGTGGATGATTTTTGATCTGCAAACTTCAATATAATTATATATTTCCATAATCTCTGGTCATATGCAAACTTGTTTTTGAAATCTATTAAAAATGCAGTTGAGAGGTGCCTGGGTGGCTCAGTCAGTTGAGCATCAGACTCTTGATTTTGGCTCAGGTTATGATCTCCGGGTTGTGAGATCAAGCCTCACATTGGGCTCTGCAAGCTCAGCATGGAGTCTGCTTGAGATTCTCTCTCCCTCGTCCTCTGCCCCTGTCCCCACTTGCACACTCTTTTGAAATAATAAATAAGTAAATAAAATTTTTAAAAACGCAGTTGATATGCCCATTTGAAAATTCTACCAGCCCCATTTTATCTCACAAACCACAAATTAGACCTAAGCTGTGTCTTCCAATGAGCTAAAGACAAGTGCTATGTGGTTAATTGTAAAGAGTTATCAATGCGGGGCGCCTGGGTGGCTCAGTCATTAAGCGTCTGCCTTTGGCTCAGGTTGTGATCCCAGGGTCCTGGGATCGAGCCCCACATTGGGCTCCTTGCTCGGCGGGAAGCCTTCTTCTCCCTCTCCCACTCCCCCGCTTGTGTTCCCTCTCTCGCTGTGCCTCTCTCTGTCAAATAAATAAATAAAATCTTTAAAAAAAAAAAAAAGAGTTATCAATGCATACTCTCAATAAAGCAACAGGCATTGAATACTGTTTATGGAAACTGAATTGCTAAAGTATTCAGGGAGGTCATTAGTGGAAATGAGTCTGATTGTAGGTTTTGAGGAGATGAGGCACTCTTCTGAGGAGAGGAGTAAGAAAGGCCTTATGTTCAGAAAGACAGGAGGCAGTGGTTATGTGTAAGGGTTCAGGAGACCCCCAGGGTTCAAATCCCACTCCACTGTGTCCTCTGCAGTAAGCACCTCACGGTCTCACTCCAGGATTTAATAGCATGCATAAAGCCATATGGTAGGGACTCATAGTTGTACCTCTCATTATTATTACAATAGCAATGTAAGGATAACCAGAAGGCTGGACACAGTGACACTGGTGGGAAACGTGACAGGGATGGGGTGGAACAGATGAGTAGGGTCCAAGACCACAGGAGAGCTACTGGGAGGTGGAGCCAAGTCTTGAGACCACGAAGAGCTTTAGAGTGACATATGAGGCAGGTAAGGCCCTTCAAGGTTCATGGGGCATGACATGATGAAAACAATCAAGAGACTCTCCCTATCACTGTAGTGGAAACAGCATGCCGGGAAGTGTTTTACCGCATAATGAAAAATCACCTGTCACCGTGCAGGAGACTGTGACCTCATAGGATCAACAGGGCCCGAGTGCCCAGCTCCAGGTGGGGAGCCAAACTCAGCCTGCAGCAAACTGCCAAGGAGCCAGGGTCACTTTGCTAAAATGTGTCTTTTATAGTGACTTATCAAAATTGAGGTACGATGCTGAGTAGAGACAGGAAATAATCATAGTGTGCTGAGTGCTTAGACCCAGGCCGTTACATTTCTGAATGTGGTCCTACACCTATCACAAATAATTAGGCATTGCTGTCTCTGTCTGATCGAGGTTCTAAGTTTCTCTGATGACACATGTCTTCCTGCTATACTAGTCACTCTGAGTTTCCCAGGGCATCCCAACATTGCCATATTTCAAGACACCCTGAGTCTACTAAATAATGTGCCTAGGGGAACACTTTGAGCTAAAACACCTACAGTTGTAATGGTTTTTAGAAATCTATGCCACTCCCCCCGAGGTAAGGAGAGAAACCCTGCTTATAAACCCTCCCACCCAAGTCATAGACGTGCCTCCCATTTGCCACTTTAAGTGAAGGTCTTATATTAATGCAGAGTTAGGGAAAATGCTCTCCTAGCTTTTGTTGGGTTCCTATTTGAAATTATTTTTAATTCCTTTCTTTCCTGGGGCACCTGGGTGGCCCAGTCGGTTAAGCGCCTGACTCTTGGTTTCAGCTCAGGTCATGATCTCAGGGTTGTAAGAGTGAGTCCTGCACTAGGCTCCATGCTCAGTGCGGAGTCTGCTTGGAATCCTCTCTCCTCTTTCTGTCCCTCCTGCTTATGATCTCTCTCTCTCTCAAAATAAATAAATCTTTAATTCCTTTTTTTCCTCTTCTAATCTACTCCTTTTTTGCCATTGCACATAACCAAATTACATAAATATTCATGCTAACAGGCCAATTTCTTTTTTTTTTTTTAACAGGTCAATTTCTTAACACACTTCTTTTTTTTTCCCTCTGTGGAGACCCAGAAAAATTATAACCAATGAGTGAAGATGAAAATTTGACCTAATATTTCAACTATTTTAAATGCATCTCTTGATCATTACCAAAATATCTCACTGAAGAATTAACCCAAAGAACATCATTCTTTCCTTTTTTTTTTATGAAAACGCCTAGATAATTATTTCTTCAGAACTTTCTTCATGTCTTCACTGCAAGTTACAAATCTCCCTCAAAATATTCTTGTTCATGTCTTCACTGCAAGTTATAAATCTCCCCCAAAATATTCTTGTATTTCTCAGACCTGACTAAGTGGAAGAGCAGGGTGTCTATCTCAAGACAATTTTAAACACTTAGGTTTTTTTTTTTTAATTTTAATTATTTGTTCTTGCACTTCTGTTAATACATATTAGTGTAGATGCTTCTTAAATGGGAAAGAATCATTACGGGGTCAGGGAAGGAACTAGGTGTGAACTAGGTGTGAACACAGGTTAAATCTTGGAACCTTAGGTACCTCATCTATAAAATGGTATTAATAATAGTAATACTTGCTTCATATGATTTTGCCAGAACTAATATTATATATATTATCTATTATACATATAATAAGTATTCTGTAACTTTGCGTGTAATATATAGTATTATATATGTTACATAATATAACAGAGAAAGAGAAGCTCATTGCCTAATATGCAGTAAGCATACAGTCATTGTCTCCTCCCTATTTTTTCATCACTGTGACATATTTTTTTGAAATAAGAATATGAGCCTTTTCATCAGAGGGCTTTGGAAATTCATGATCTCCCTGTGGACCACCACCACCCCTCTGATCGCCACTCCAGAAGTCCCCTCTGAGCCTCAGCTCTCTGAGGTGAGATACTCAGGTACTTAATAAATACTTATTGATGATGAGCCAGTATTTGTCATCTCATAACAGTTTTAAATGGACCTGCCTCATTCACAAAAACAAGGGCTAGAATATGTAAAATAACAGCAGGAGGCTCCAGCAGCCCATTTCTGAATTTCACATGGACCACCCCCTGATGCACAAGTTCCTTCCTGCTTGGAGCCCACTCCCACCTTTTGTAATCTCCAGGCCTCCTTCAGGGATGTGCCCCCATTCCCAGGGCAGTCAGGATCTGCTTGCTTTCGTGGTCCACTTTTGACCCACCATTCTAGCTCAACCTCACACTTCTCCTGTGTACTGAGTCTAGTATGTCCCCTCTTCTCTCACACCGCAGCTACAGAGGAGAACCCCTCCATCCTCCCTGTATAGGGGAGGCAACAGACATTCAGACACTTCGAGACATCGTTAGGTGTGGCTTGGCCACATAATGCGTAAGAATGATTTCTACAAAGATGAATCCAAGAGCATCCTGGATGGTCTAGAACAAGGAAGGTTCTGGTCACCCTCAGCAGGGGCAAAGGGTGGGGGTCAGAGCATGAAAGTGAAGTTACAGGGTGGCTAAGTGAAAAGTCAGCACACAGGGCCAACAGTCTAGACCTGGGCCAAACCAGAAAGTGTCTTTAGTCAAAGAGACATATATGCCTTCAGCCAAAGATCCAGACCCAGCCCAACCCAAAGGCTTACTTTAGTCAGGGAAGAACGGGTGATCCCAAGGAGTTCAAGTACATCCGCAGGCGGAAGACAGTGTGGAAGGAGATGGCCTGGGATGAGGCAGAGAACGCTCAGCCCTGCAGATGCTGGGTTTGGTACAAGAACCCGGATGCTGAGGCCCTGGCTGGGTCTGTTATCAGGCACAAGGATGTAATTTGAGGACCAAGGACAGGGTGAGCCATGTCTCCTCAAAGCCACCCATAGACAAAGGGACTAGTCAGGACTGGACGCCAAGCTGCCAAAGCTGCACTTCCTCTTCTCGAGGGTTGGCTGCTAGAACAGGCGCCAGGCAGTGGCTCTGTGCCCTAGTCATCTGCAAGATGTGCCCTGCCATCTGCAAGGTGCATGGGCTTCAGTGACAAGCTCCCTCGGATGGGGACCCAGCAGCCACCCTGTCGGATGAAGCAAGGCTGGAGAAGCTGAGTCAATGCGGCCTGAAGCCTGGGAGCACTGAGATATCCCAGCAGACCCTGCGTCTCCCAGAGCAGGCGTCTCTGCCAGAGGCCGACAGGGTGGAAGGCTGCTGGGAAACCAGACAAAGTTCCCAGGCCACCGGCTGTCAGGGTGGCGGACAAGCAGGTCTGTCAGAGCCGCAGGAATTCAGAGGTGGCCACCACTCCAGACTTGCCAGACCTGTCCCAGGGGTCTGGACCAATAAAAAACACGTTAGCAGCCTGGTAAGACACAGACCATGATCGGTGGTGACGGGAGAAGTGGGTACTCCCAACCACAGCCAGGCTTGATGGAGGAGGGGACCATAAAGCTCACTTGAAGGAACTGCTCTTGTTTTCCTTCCCAAAGCTGTCTACACCTGGTAAGAATGGTGCTAAATCACATGCTTTCAGGTGCCCGCTCCTGGGCAGATCCTAATTTCTCCTAGCCCACTGCATCCTCTGTGCCCTCCACAGCAGACAAGGTTACGCAAACTCCCTCTCAACGCTGCTCTCTCCTTTGGCTCTTATTCTTATCTATTCTTGACTCCATGACCATTTGTAGTTAGATTTTTCACCTAGATGAACGAAGGCCACTATGTGTCCAGTTACCCCCATCTCTCGGGCTTTGACTATACCAAACTTGCGTCCAGCCTTTTAACTAAAGTTAGATTTAACTTGTGTCTCCGCTCTTAAGGTTTTGACAAGTTGGCTGCCCTTGCTTGAACTTCTATCTCTGCAAATACAAGGTCTATTGGAAATCTGGATTTGCCACCTTTTACCCCTGGGCAATCAACTGTACAATCACAAGGAATGCTTGCTATTGTCTTTACTGTAACTCTGGGGACCCAGACGCCATATAACTCTGCTGAATTAAAAAGGCGGGGGCACAAGAAAAAGACTCGTAAGTTAAGAAGCTGCCAGGATTTCAGGTGTAGCCTTCAGGAGCCCAGTTCTGCTGAGCCACTAACATCCAAAATGCTCGGGTCTAAAAAGAGACATAAAGACCATTAGCATGATCAGCAAAAGCACTTCGGCCAACTCTGTATTTGTATTCCTCAACCCAAATTCCTTTGAAAATGAAAGTAAAAATAAAGCGATACTCCTCATCATTTCCCCCAGACCCTGGAGTCTGGGTTAAAGAAAATCTGCTGACTCTGCTGACCTTCACAAGGGTGCCATGGGGGCGAGGAGAGGGGATGCTTGCATCTGGGGCTGCTAGGGGTCCTAATAGCCGAGCTTTGCCTGCACTTCCGATATTTTCTTTCAAACTTGCCTTTTTACTGCTGCAGCTGGGCTTGTCAGCTTTCAGTACTAATGGGTTGTGATGGGGTGTCAGGGGAAGTCAACAATCAATGCTTGGGGAAAAAAATGGTGGGGGTGCAGGGGCCCATCACTGCTGACATGGCCAGGAAAGGAAGTACAATGGCCTTCTTTTGTAGAAAAAGAGACGAAAAATTCTGGGCTGTGTTTTGCTTTTAAGATTAGTATAGATTTTTATCCTTTGATGACTGGGCTGTCTGCTCTGCTCTTTCCCACTTTCAACTTGCCTATCAAAAACGTATATTCTGGTTTTTAAATAACCACTTCAGGATACAGTTAAAATTGTAATTCACGTTGTGGGGTCGCAATTATTTCTTACAGGAAGATAAAACAAGATAGGGAGATGTCTGACAAAACAGAGGCAACAAAGACGTGGTGGGAAAGGACTCTGTGGCCACCTCTCGAAGCAGGCCACCGCTAGGAGAAGCTCATTCCGGCCCCAGTGTTGTGTGACATGAGAAGGCCATTCCAGTAACACTCAACATGAGGATGCTAATGCACAAACATCAGTGCCTGACTGCAGTTTGCATCCAGAGCTGGGAAGCTCACTGCAGATGTTTTCTACTCATAATCCAGGAGAACCCGATTATGACACCACCTGTGTCAGAACGCAGGAATAGAATTTGCTACGTAGGTTGTTCTGCTCAAGTCATAGAGCAGGCAGTCCATGTGGGAGGTGATTGGATCAACAAGCAATTGCAGCATCACCCATGATAGCAAAGAGTTTGCTAAATGAGGGTTCGCTGTACTTAGTTTCATGAATCATATTTACGCCAAGAACCCAAAGGGGCCATCAAGGGGAAATATTCCCAGCTGACTCTATGTAACACGTGAGTTCCTGAGAAGTTTTGTGTGATTCAGAGTAAAACTCAGAGTCACCTCCTGATGTATTCACCTTGTAAACCCAGTTCCACATGATTCAGGTTTTCTTTTTAAAAGTCCATCTGTATTCATCTTTCTTTTTAAAATTGAAAAATTTAGTTACAAGGAAAAATGTGGACAGGAGTCTGAAGTGGTAGTGAAATGAAAAGAAGTCTTGCTAATCCCACATCCCTGAGCTGCGCTTCCTTCCTGTACCATACTTCACAATCTTACTTGGCCCAATTATTACTTTCAACAGCAGCCTTTCTGTATTATCAGGATGTTAATAAACATACAACATTTTAATAATCAGAGGAAAATAACACAAGCCTAATCTTTAAAAAACCATCACCCACCAGGAAGATGGAATAGACAGTTTTCCTAATCCTCCTGCTAATTACAACTAAAAATCCTGGATGGTACAAGTATTTATATTTCTACTTATGTATTTGTAAATTAATAAACATATATTATTAATATATGATTTATATTCTTATTACATATAATTTATGTATAAATATATAATTTGGGTTTTTTTTCTTTAGAGAGAGCATGCACAAGGTATGGGGAAGGGCAGAGAGAGAGAGAGAATCTTTTTTTTTAAGATTTTATTTATTTATCTGAGAAAGAGAGAGAGTGGGGGAGAGGAGCAGAGGGAGAGGGACAAGCAGACCCCGCACTCAGCACAGAGCCCAATGCAGGGCTCAATCCCACAACCCTGATATCATGACCTGAGCCAAAATCAAGAATCAGATGTTTAACCGACTGAGCCACCCAGGCGTCCCTATAATTTTGTTTTATGTATATATAATTTATTTATATACATATAAATCAAACATTAGAAGGCCCTGAGAAGTAGAGAGGAGAAGGCAGACCAACCAGGACCTTGGGTCTTGAGGAGCCACACGGTGGTGAGTTCCCTGGGTTTTCTTTTTGCCTCGTATAACCCAGACTTAGACCTGGAAAAGCTGGCAACCCTTAAATGCCAATAGGCACAGACAAAAACAGTCCCAACAAAAACCTGCACTCTCCAACCAAAAGACCAGGAAAGGGTTGCCTGGGTGGCTCAGTCGGTTAAGCGTCTACCTTCGGCTCAGGTCATGATCCCAGGGTCCTGCGATCGAACCCCACATCGGGCTCCCTGCTCAGCGGGGAGTCTGCTTCTCTCTCTCTCCCACTCTCCCTGCTGTGTTCCCTCTCTCTGTCTCTGTCAAATAAATAAATAAAATCTTTTTAAAAAATAAATAAATAAAGCAGCCATGATAAAAATGCTTCAACAAGCAATTATCATCATGCCTGAAACAAATGAGAAAATGGAAAGTCTCAATACAGATAAGAAAGGAACACAACTCCACACACAAATTTGACACCTTAGAGGACACAGACCACTTCTTCAAAGAAACAAACAACAACAACAACAACAACAACAACAAAACCTGCCACAACTCACCCAACATTAAGTGATGATTTGAAGAGCCCTCTAACTAGTCAGGAAATTGAACTCATAATTTTTAAATTCCCAAAAGGAAATGTCAAGACCCAGATGGTTTCACTGAATAATTGTACTAAATATTTAAATAAGAGTTCACACCAATGTCACACAATACCTTTCAGAAAACAAAAGAGAAGGGAACACTCCCAATTGAGTTTATAATACCAGCCTTACCCTAATACTAAAGCAAAAAGAAGACAGTACAAAAAAAGAAAACCACAAACCAGTAATCCCTCATGAATATACATGTGAAGTCCTTAAAAAAAAAAATACTAGCAAATAGAATGAGCAATATATAAAAGAATCTATATATCATGACCAAGTAGGTCTGGTTCAATGTTTAAAAATCAATCAGTATAATCCACCATATTAACAGACTAAGGAAGAAAAATCACATAATCATATCAATCAATGCAGAGCAAAAGCATTTGGAAAGACTCTATATCCATTCATAAACTTTTAGGAAAAAAGCATTCTACCATGCTTCTATGATCAATTCTCTTCCTCCTTTTATGGGTATGATCTTGGGCAAATTACCTAATCTGTCTGAGCTTCAATTTCCTAATCTGAAAAAAAAGGGGGATGTTATCTACCTCGCTGAGTTGCTGGGTGAATTATTTCATATACTAATTATTAGTAATTAGAAGCACACTTGTTGAACAATGTTTTATGGAATGACTTCTTTCCTGGTTTTGTGCACTCAGAGCACAGAATGTGGCCTGCAAAGTTGGATAAGATTCTCTTAGTTCAAGTATCTACCTACGATAATACTTAAAAGTGCCCTTACTTCAGAACACTATAGATGACCCAAAAACATAAGTTGTGCCTGAAGAAAGTGAAAATGAGTATCTTGTCTATTTCACTGTTCTATTAATTTAGGCAACATTATATATAACAAACTAGAATTGTTTTATAAGGATGGTCTGGTATAAACTTCTAATCACTCCTCAATAAGGCATTAGTGAAAATCTTTAAGCAACATAGGTAATATTAACAATAACAACAGCAGTGATAAAAGGAACTCTTTTGGTCTGGTCCACAATTCCCTTTTCCCTGCATTTTCCAAATTCTGCTAATCCTCTGCTGCATGTTTAATGCAGTTCCCTTCCCATGTCAAGTTGTTCAGGGCTAGACTCTTCCTTGTCTCGTTGCCCTCATTATTATTTGCAGAAAAGTGTTGGTCTTTGCAAATGTGCTTGCTACATGTATATTTAAATACTGATTAACAATGTCACCTCGACAAAGCCTGGGTTATCCTCCAACATATATCACAAAAATGCCTGCCTGTTATTTCTTACTGATGCAGGACAGCTCCCCTTCTGTCTGGCTTATGGTGCTCCAGGCCTGCTCTAGAACCCCAGTGTTCTGGGGGTTCTGGTCTACCATCTCTGGGGTCTGCCCCTGGCTTCTCCACAACAGTGCAGCCAGAAGAGGGGCCAATTCTGCAGTTTTGATAGGAAGAAACCCTTTCTGTTTGGGATCTGAGCGAAAAATGGATTCCACTGCCCCATTTGAACAACAACAGCTATACCTTGCCATTTTGTGTATTATGATTAAATGTCTTCCCAAGTTGCCTGAGTTCAGAAGATTTACTATGTAGTCCTTTTAGGCTTATCATTGTGCAGGCCATAAATGCTCAACAAATACTGAAAGAGTAAATAAATATCTATTGGCACTGCAGGCCAGGCTGACCTGAAAGGACAGATGTACACACACACACACACACACACACACACACACACACTGCAAACACAAAAACATGAAAATGCTAGATAAATGTTTTTTTTAACACAAACTCAAAAGCAAGGGAAGGAAATCCCCAGATGTCAGAAATGAAGAACAACTCAAAGAAAAAAGAGTGCAATCTGAAGCCAAACATATGATAGGGATGTCGTAAACAGATATATTCCTAGTAGTCTAGGGACTAAGCTTTTTTTTTTCTCACTTATTTTTAATTTTTCAGGTTTCTATTTAAATTCCAGTTAGTTGACATATAGTATAATATCAATTTCAGGAGTAGAATTTAGTGATTCATCACTTACATACAACACACAGTGCTCATCACAAGTGCCCTCCTTAATACCCATCCCCCATCTAGCAACCCTCAGTTTGTTCTCTATAGTCAAGAGTCTCTCTTATGGTTTTGCCTCCCTCTCTTTTTCTTTCCCATGCGTTCATCTGTTTTGCTTCTTAAATTCCACATATGAATGAAATCATATGGTATTTGTCTTTCACTGACCTACTTACTTGGCTTAGCATAACACACTCTAGCTCTATCCACATCATTGCAAATGGCAAGATTGCATTATTTTTGATGGCTGAGTAATATTCCATTGTATACATACACCACATCTTCTTTATTCATTCATCAGTTGATGGACATTTGGGGTCTTTCCATAATTTGGCTATTGTTGATAATGCTGCTACAAACATCGGGATGCATATGCCCCTTCAAATCAATATTTGTGTATCCTTTGGGTAAATACCTAGTAGTACAATTGCTGGGTCACTGGTACAGCAATTCCACTTCTTGGTATTTATCCTAAAGAATTGAAAACAGGGGGCGCCTGGGTGGCTCAGTCGGTTAAGCGACTGCCTTCGGCTCAGGTCATGATCCTGGAGTCCCAGAATCGAGTCCCGCATCGGGCTCCCTGCTCGGCAGGGAGTCTGCTTCTCCCTCTGACCCTCCTCCCTCTCATGCTCTCTGTCTTTCATTCTCTCTCTCGCAAATAAATAAATAAAATCTTAAAAAAAAAAAAAAAGAATTGAAAACAGGGGGTGCCTAGGTGGCTGAGTCAGTTAAGCATCTGCCTTTGGCTCAGGTCATGATATCAGGGTCCTGGGATCAAGCCCCACATTGGGCTCCCTGCTCAGTGGGGAGCCTGTTTCTCACTCTCCCTCTGCCTGCCGCTCCCCCTGCTTGTGTTCTCTCTCTGTCAAATAAATAAAATCCTAAAAAAAAAAATTGAAAACAGGGTCTCAGAGAGGTATTTGTACATCCGTGTTCGTGGCAGCATTATTCACAATTGCCAAATGTTCATCAACAGAGAATGGATAAACAAAACGTGACACACACACACACACACACATATATATATATATATATATATATGTATATAATATTATTCAGCCTTAAAAAAAGGAAGGAAAACTTGACACATGATAAAATAGGGATGAATCTGGAGACATGACACTAAATGAAATGTCAATCACAAAAAAGACAAATACTGTATAATTCCACTTATATATGACATCTAGAGTAGTCAAATGCATAAAAACAGAAAGTAGAATGGTAGTTGCTGGGAGCTAGAGGGAGGGGAAACGGGGGGGGCACTCTTTAATTGGCATAGAGTTCTAGTTTTGCAGTATGAGAAAGGTTCTAGAGATCAGTTGCACAACATTGTGAAATATACATTACACTACTAAACTGTACACTTAAATGGTTATATTGGTAAATGTTATTTGTGTCTTTCCACAATTAAAAATTGGAGGAAAAAAAAAACTGGTACAGAACCACTTTAGGCCCCAGCAGGGAAATGGAAAACAAGACTCTAGATGAGAGCACAAGCAGGAAACTGTGTCAATCTAGAGCACAAACTGCTGAAGATGAGCTCACACTCAAAGATAACAAATGGGAAATAGGTCACCATGGAAAAAACTGTTCTCCTAAAGATACAAACAACAGAAAAATTTGAGATGAGGTAAAGCATATATTCCTACCAAAAAGATAGATTATCTAGAAACCATAATGAAAGAATAGAAAAGGAAGGGAGTTACGGGGGTGGGGGGAGAGGTATGATTTAAAAAAAAAAAAAAGAAAAACTAAACAGGAGTTCTAAAAATAAACAAATATACTGTCATTATAATTTTCTAAAAAGAATCATTGGATGGATTAATACTGCTGATTGATACTGTTCTGAATCCAGAGCAAGGGAAAAAAACGACACGTTTTATTCAGACCTACACCTTTAACCAGCTAATTATATGATTTATGAGCCATGATGCAATCTCCATTCTGCAGCCAAAAACAAAATAACAGCAGGCATCCCTCCTGTTCATCCTCAAATGGTCAAACTTTGAGTCAGGCACTGTTCTAAGCCCTGGAGGTGCAGTTATGAACAAAACAGGCAAGTTTCTTCGTCTTCTGGTTCTTATAATCTCATACTTAGTTGTCTGCAAAACAAGTAGGCGTAAATATAATAATTTCAGATATTTTGGTAAGTACAATGAAAAAATGAGAATAGAACAATAACAGAGAGTAAGAGGGGTTTGAGGGGAGGCTGCCTTCGATTGGGTGTTCAGAAAAGTCCTCTCTAAAGAGGTGGCACTTAAGCTGAGCCTGAACGGGAAGTTACCAACCAGGCCAAGAGCTGAGAGAAAAGCAATCTAAGGACAAGGCTCTGAGACAAGAAAGAAGCGAAAGCCTTTGGATTACCATTTAAAAACAGAGCTAGGTAGAAAGAAAGGATAATGATGTTTCTCATCAAACATAGCAACTAAAATGCCATGGTACAGATACACCCAGTTATTCGCATTGCCAGATCACTGTTGGTTCCCGGAAAGTTCAAGTTGTAACTGAGTTCTAGGATGCAGTCTGTGTGGGAGGATCAGAGCCAGGCCCTGAGCCTCGGCCAGAGTTACACTGCCTAGAAACAGCCCTAGAAACACATTCTCTCAGAAGCCCACGGGTGACTTGTACACTATACAGCGCCCCTGTCTGAGCCAGAGAAGGAACTGAGTGCAGACTGCATGCTAGACACCCAGGACCCCTAAAGCTCTGTCCACTTCCTACAGCAAAGGTGGCAACCTTTCTCTGTGAAGAATCAGATAGTTAATAGCTTGGCAGCAACGCCTGACCCTGCCATTGTTGGGGCAGACGCAGCCTCAGATAATACGGGAGCGAATGTGTGTGGCTTGTTCAAATAACACTGCATTCATACAAAACAGGCTGTAGTTTGCCAACCCCTCTTCTGAAACAATGATCTCCAAAGTGGTCAAATCCAAAAGGAACCATAGGGTGTGGAAAAAAGTATCAGGACTTTTGTTTATGTTTTTTAGGACCAAAAAGAGAGAAAGAGAGAGAGGAGAGAAGGAGAAGGGAGGGAGGGAGGAAGGGAGGAGAAGGAAGGAGGGGAAAGAAATTGATCTATTAGTATTTAATGTACAGGATGACCTGGGTGCCCCCATCCAGTCCCGTGTTCCTAGGCGCTCACACACGGCGTGCAAGGAACAGCGAGGGAAGAAGGGATGTCCCCCGTGCAGCAGTGTGGACAGCGGGTCCTCACCCTTCCCTTTCAGTGTGTTGTAATGCATTACAGTTTGTCACACTCACAAAACGGGCAAGTGGCTTGAAGGATTTCAACCAAAAACCCCTCAGATGGAAGACAACACCAGGAACCCAAGCACAAACGAAGAACTCGAAAACGGCAAAACCAGCGCTGCTCCACTTCCTAGTACAAACGTGTTAGTCACAAAGAAGACACAAAGATTCCCAGGTTCCCATTTGCAAAGCAATCCAGAAAGATATTGCTGTATTAGTTATTCATTGCTGTGTAACAAATCAGCCCAAAACACAGGGACAGAAAACAACAATGAACAGTGAGCATCTCACACCATTTCTATGGGTCAGAAATTCAGGTGCCACTGAGCCACGTGATTCTGGCTTAGAATCTCATCTGAGGTTGTAGTCGGGATACCAGTCAGGATGCAGTCCTCTGAAGGCTCCATTCGGGCCGAAAGATCTGCTTCCTAGATGGCTCACTCACGTGGCCAGGGGTCTCATTCTCACCCTATGCACCTCTCTATGAGGCTGCTTGAGCATCCCCAAAACATAGCAGCTGGCTCCCCCCCCCACCCCAGATGGAGGGAATCCAAGATAGCAAGGTGAAAGTGGCAAAATCCTCTGTGGCCTAGCCTCAGAAGTCATACACCATCACCTTCACCACAGCCGAGGGGTCACGTGAACCAGCCCTGAGGCAGGTCTGAACACCAGTCGGCAAGGATCATGGGGCGCCACCTTGGAGGACAGCCACCACAGTCCACGCTCTGACCCCCAGTGATTGATGTCCTCCTACCCAGGGACGTAATCAGTCCCTCAGGTAGAGAGAGCGACTTCTCTCTCACCTCCCCTTTTGCTCTATTCAGGTTGCGCACAACTCTGATGAGGCCCACCCCACAGCGGGGAGGGCAATCTGCTTTACTCAAGTCTACCAATTCAAGATCTTTCATTTTTGTTTTTTCAGCTTTATTGAAGGATAATTGACAAAGCTGTACGATATTTAAAGCGTACAACACGATGATTTGATATACCTGGTTCGAGGTAGTTTAGCCATGTACATCTTGGCTCAGGTAACTTGCCCACAGCATTTTCACGGCATAACTAATTGACCATAACACAATTTTGCCATAAAAGATAAAATAACTAGTCGACAGTTTGGTTTCATTTCTCCACTGACAAATCAACCGCCTTCAGCAGAGTTAATGTATTGAAGCTAAGTTATCAGTTTGGTTTCATTTCTCCACTGATGAAGTTCCCATTTTTCTATTCTATAAATCTTAGCCAGCCCTCAGAATGGTCTACAGGGCGACAAGTAGACATGGTGGTCTCGAACAGTGGATGATAACACCTATGTATATTGACTTGATAGAAAATACAGTGATAAAACCCACTGGAAGTGTGAAATAAAAGCGTGCAAAGCCAGATTGCCTGCTATGCTCTCCTAGAACATGATAGTGTATCAGTGGCAATGATAACAAAGCTCAGTTACAAATGCATTACGGCATTAGCATTTCTTCCACGTTTTCCACAGAACTTTGGAACCATCTATCAATGGACATGTGACAATATGCCAAGAACGAACAGCGTAGAAGACTTTCACAACATAATACAGAGCTGGGTTGTAAATATGTATCCTGGTATTTGGAAAACCAATACCTCTCTTAATGAAAGAAGAAATTAATAATTCATTTTATTCATGTTGTCCTATTTCATTATGTCCTTTTTAATTACCCCTCTTTTATTTTGCGTTGTGTTAGCTTTTACAGCAAAATTGCCTTACGGCCAGTTAGTTACACAAAGAAGTCTACAGCAGGGATGTCTACAGCAAAACTACTGGACACGGGTAGAGTGAATATCGGGAAAGGAGTCCTCCCATTGAGTGAATCAACACATCCAACATCTCACATATTTACCTTTTTTTTTCCTTGGTGAGAACCTTTAAGTTCTATTCTCTTAGCAAATTTCAATTGTACAATACAATGTTATCAGGTATAGTCACCATGTTATACATTAGATTTATAGTAACCTCTCCCTATTTTCACCCCCCAATTCAAATGTTGATCTCATCTAGAAATACCCTCACAGACCCACCCAAAATAATGTGTATAACCAGATAGCTGGGCATTCCATGTTACTGTCAAGTTGTCACATAAAAGTGTCCATCATAACCATTAAAATAAAGTCAAATAAATTTATGTTTCAAATATTTGTTGTTTCATGTTTCTCATCCTCATCCTATTTAGTTTGTAGTTTTGCAAATGTTTCACGATACATGCACGATAAAATTATGTGTAGGTGTGCATATATGTGTATATCTCACATTCATGTGCACTGTGTGCTCACAACATTCTTTTTAAGAGGCAGAGGCATGAACTCAAAAGTTTGGAAACAACTGGTTTGGAGAGCCTGAAAAGAAGTGCTCACCCATTCTGAGCTTCTATTTTCAGTAATCGTTTGTCAGGGCATCTATCTGGTGGTTGGTAAGTGGTACCAAAATGCAGTTACCAGCTTGACTGCCTTATGAGAAGTGGCATAAAATGATGTGGTTTTGAGGGGAAGTAAACGTAAAAATCACATCGAGCACGAAGAGGTGGTAGCTGTGGAAAGCATTTAGCCTGTTCTTGAAGATGAACAGAATATTTAGAATCAAGGACAAATTTCCCTTTTAAAAAGCCAGGAAATACATGATCCATGTAAAGACTAAAGCAATGAATACCTAAGACAAGTACCTAGGGAAGATTTTAAGGGGGGGGGAAAAAAAAGCTTTTCCATTTCGGTAAAAATTGTCTTATATTTAAAAAGGAGGGGGCAGTATAGACACTTAATAAGAAGGGAAGAAGGGAGGGAGGTTGAGACGTTGTGAATATCTACTACCATTAGTTGCCAGCTACTTATTCAAAATATTCTACTCTCTTCTCCCTTTGCTGTTCCCTTCCACTGAAATTTTCTTTTAACAGAATCAAAAATCACAAGAATAAGCACACTGCAATCCTTTGCCAGCAGGACCCTCCACTGTGGGAGCTCAAGCCAACACATAGCTAGTCACCACAGACACACCAAGAACCTAGTCTCATGCTTTGTACCTAGTTAGCCATGACGGACCAATGTAGAATGTCCCAATCGAATTGTTCCTCCAAGGGCCATCTTCCCATAACCTGGACTCCAATGCACACAACTAATCATAGATGTACTTACATGCACATTGTGCAATAAGTCATGTAAGACACAGGTTAGCACCAAAATGTCTGCATAATGATTTCTTAGTTATGTCATTATTATTAAGAATTATAGTCTTGGGGTACCTGCGTGGCTCAGTCAGTTAAGCATCTGACTCTTGATTTCAGCTCAGGTTGTGATCTCAAGGTCATGAGATCGAGCCCTGCTTAGGGCTCCACACTTGGTAGGGAATCTTCTTGAGATTCTTTCCCTCTCTCTCTTTCTCTCCCCCCCCCCCCGGGGCCCTCCCTCCTACTCACTCTCCCTAAAATAAACCTTTAAAAAAAAAAAAAGAATTATAGTCTTGGGGTACTTGTGAGGTCAGTCGGTTGGGCATCCAACTCTTGATTTCAGCTCAGGTCATGATCTCAGGGTCAAGGAATCGAGCCTCCAAGGGCTCCTCCACACTCAGCAGGGAGTCTGCTTCAGATTCTCTCCCTCTCCATTTGCACTCCCCACACAAACTCTCTCTCTCTCTCAAATAAATAAATAAATGTTAAAAAAAAGAATTATAGTCTTGGCCATGAGCAACATCTACGATTGATTAAGCCCTTTTTTTGAGCCAGATGCTCTGTATGCATGATTTTCATACACTGTGTCATTTCATCCTTCCAGCAACCCTAGGAGTAAGTAATTTGCCACAGGCCCAATCAGTGGCAGAAGCAGAATTTGACTTCAGAGACTGCGCCCTCCACTACTATACCAACAGTTCTCAAACTTTGATGTGTATAAGAATCACATGAGGGTTCCTGGTTGGCTCATTTGGTTAAGTGTCTGCCTTCGCCTCAGGTCATGATCCCAGCATCCAGGGATCAAGTCCCTCATCAGGCTCCCTGCTCAGCAAGGAGCCTGCTTCTCCCTCTCCCTCTGCCTGGGAGCTCCCCCCTGCTCATGCTCTCTCACTCACTTTCTCAAATAAATAAATAAAATCTAAAAAAAAAAAAAAAAAAAATCAAATAAAATATTGCTTAAAATGCAAGTCCTAAACCCAACCAAAAAAATTCTGACTCAGGAGGCCTGAGGAATGCCCTAGGAATTTGCTTTTTTCCTAAAACACCCCAAATAACGCTAATTTAGGTTGTTAGTAGCTTTCTGGGACACACATTATACTGTATTATAAGAGAGCTCTTAAACTGGTATTTCACTCTAACCAAACAAATTGAACTACATCTCAGATGTTAAAAGTTGCTTTCTAAGTAACTGTCCTCTCTGATGTTATGAATTAAGGGAGAAGAACACAAACACGCACACGTTCAAACTTACCAGACTAAAACACCAGAGGCTATGATTTGCATTACAAAATTATTCTTCAGCTTACAGAAAGGTTCTTTGCAGCGAGAAATTTCCAAAACAAGATGCTACACTGCTCTGCCCATAAATTGAACAAAACTGGTCACTAAAATGGAAAAAAAAAATTAATAGCAGAATTCCCAATGCATAGAAAACCACAGACTAGTGAATATAATTTTAACCACCTCAATTTTGTCTCCCATATATTTTTCTTAAACATCTAGTGCCTGTGCCACGAATCTGCTCTGGAGGGGCAGTTGACAAAAAGCAAGTAAACAACAATCAAGGAATTATTTTTTAAAACACTCGGTTGGGCGACTGCCTTCGGCTCAGATCATGATCCTGGAGTCCCGGGATCGAGTCCCGCATCGGGCTCCCTGCTCGGCGGGGAGTCTGCTTCTCACTCTGACCCTCATGATCTCTCTATCTCATTCTCTCTCTCAAATAAATAAATAAAATCTTTAAAATATAAAAAAATAAAATAAAAAATAAAACACTCAAAAAGAACCAATCTGGGGCGCTTGGGTGATTCAGTCGGTTGAGCGTCCCACTCTTAATTTCTGCTTGGGTCATAGTTTCAGGGTCATGGGACCCAGCCACCCCCCACCATCCGGCTCCATGCCGGGCGTGGAGCCTGCTTGGGATTCTCTCTGACTCTGCCCCTCCCCAACCCCCACGCATGCACACATTCACTCCCTCTCAAATAAATAAATAAAATCATGTCACATCTGACAATCTGATCTTTTTGAGGATTTTATGCTTGTGATTTTATATTGTACTTATATGGCATAGTCATATCTTCTGCCGGTAATAGTTGTCCCTGGCTCATACGGTATTACTGGATATGTCTCCTAATCATGGGTCTGTTTTGGACACAGCATCAAGACTTCCAGTAAACTACCATTTGAATAAGTTTGTGAACAACTAGGCTTGCTCCCCTTTTTTTTAAAGATTTTTTATTTATTTGAGAGAGAGAGCACGAGAGGAGTGAGGGGCAGAGAGAGAATCCTCAAGCAGACTCCCCGCTGAGCATGGCGTCCAAGGGGGCTCGATCCCAGGACCCCGAGATCATGACCCGACCCGAAATCAAGAGTCAGTCGCCCAACTGATGGAGCCACCCAGGTGCCCCTAGCCTAGCTCCCTTTAAATATGATTCTATTTACACCATTTCAACTATATACTTCTCAGAAACACATTTATTATGTAATAGAGTATGTGAAAGAAAGAACTCTTCAATTGTTGATAAAAATTGTTATTCTCATAGTGATTTTCCTGTTGCAAAGCGGTAGTGCCTTAAGCCAGGAAGTCCACATCCCTGAGAGACATGGAGAGGAACTATGCACGAGAATTCTTGCAACAGGTTGCATTATCTCTGCTCTGCAGAACAGGGACATCTCTCAGCAAAAAGAAGGCAGTAAGTGGGAGGAGCCCAGGGGAGGTGCCGGAAACAAAGCCCAACCTCTACTCCCAGCTGTTGATGGGGGGAATGGTATGTAGAGAGCCTCCAGGGATGACTAAATGCAGATTCTACTTGGAAGTTAAGAAACAGAGCTTCACTTCTGGATAGAGTCAGCTTTAACCACCAATTGTGCTTTGGGCTAACAAGCTATTCAAAGAAATGGCTGAGGAGTAGACCTTGAATGATGGGAGGCAGACCCCTTCATAGAGCAAAGGAGGTGCCTGATGGGTGAGTACAGGGCTAAATAAAGCCCAAGATGATCTGTAGGAGCCAGAGATGGGTGGTGCCTCACCACGGCCCCACACTACCCACCCAGGGGCCATACAGTCCTCCAAGGCCCTGTCCACCAACTCACCCTCAGGACCACCAACCACCTCGTCCCGGGAACAGTTTGAACACGTGGATGAGATGGCTCATCCTTTGAAGCCATACCATCCATTGCACTTCCGCTCCCACTGGGTCCTTTGTACATGCTAGACTCTGCCTTCCCTCCCATGTGGGCTAATTACAAATGTGTCCTTATCTTTCATGCTGTACATCCCAGGCCAACAGGTCCAGAAAGATACTGGGTGGTTTGGATGGGCCTTTACATGCCTTGACTTAATTTAGCCCATAGGTCCAAGCCCACATCCACCTTTAAGAACACCTGACCAGCAACCTATCTACAAATGGAAATTGCCACAGAACAATCTGAGTGCACAGGACTGAGGGTTTGCAGGTGGTGTTCCATCCAAGTTGGGTGTTAAAGAGGAAGGAGACTGAAGAACATCAGCTTGAACTGGCCAGACAACAGACAAGTGTTTGGGGCAAGGCTCTGAAAGGAGAAGGAAGCTAAAAGAAGCTGGCCCATTCCAGTCTTCTGTGCATTTCTACTCTCCCCTGATCAGCCAGGATGGCACAACCAGGTAATGAGAAAACTATATTAAACCGTGTTGAGCAAAGTCTTTGTGTGCCAATTTCATCTCTATTGTACTACTGCTGTGCTGGTGGTTAGGACTCTAATTCCTCATTTAAAGTAAGAATGGCTGGGGCACGAGGGCGGCTCAGTCAGTTAAGCATCCAACTCGTGATTTCGGCTTGGGTCATGATCTCATGGGTCGTGAGACTGAGCCCCGCGTTGGGCTCTGTGCTCAGCGTGGAGTCTGCTTGAGGATTCTCTTTCCCTCTTCCTCTGCTTCTCCCTTCTCTCTCCTCTCTCTCTCAAATAAATAAATAAATCTTTAAAAAAAAAATTAAAATGGCTAACATTAATTGAACACTTTCCATGTGCCATGAAGCATGCTAGGACTCACATATAGTATTACACTTAATTCTCACATCGGCCCAACAAGGTAGGCCCTGCTATCTCTCTTTTATAGAAAAGGAAGTTGAGGCCAAGAAGAGTAAGGTAATTTGCACTAACTCAGAGTGAGCAGCAGTCTGGAGTCATCCCGGATAGCCAAGTTGACCTAGGGACATAGTGGCCTGTAAGGACCTTAAGGGGGAGCCCTGTTTCATAGCACCGCATAACCAATATGTATATATAAATGTCCCCCAGATCACTGAGATAAGCTTCCATCATGCTTGTGGAGGCTAGGCAAGATAGCTATTCAAAATGATGACAACAAACTAAATTTGGGTGCCCAAAGAAGTGGAGTTCAGTCAGCTGGAAAACGTAGTTCTGTGAAACAGCTCATTGCTGATGATGCTGGATAAATGAAGTGTTCCCATATTAGTAATAGTAGTCATCAGAGCAGCTCAATTAATAATATTAGTCAAGCTGCAGTGGTTGGACAGATTGGTGTAGGCGAGAAGGGGGAATTCGAGAAACGTTTGGGAAGTCATCTATCTCTAACATAGCTTCAGAGAGACCCAGGCCACACAGGCCCACCTGCCCCTTCCCACCAGCCTCACTCATTGCTCGAAGTGTAATGATGTTTCCAGGTAACATATTTCTGTCTCGCAACCAACACTCGGCTATTGTCCTCTTGTTGTGAACCCCCTACCTCTGGATGCCTCTGTACTTGGGCGCCGGCAGCATTTGAGAATATATATATGTGTTGCAGCCCCTGCACACAGCACAAGGCTATGGTGAAAGCAAACGGATTCTCCTTGTCTGGTATATTGATGCTGTGCAGCAGAAAGCCAATAAGTGCATGACCTTGTTCCACACACAAATCCGTTCTTTTAACAGGCTTTTCCTCTAAGGCAGCAAGTCTGCACGGGTAGGGAGAACAGAATGAATTTTCCTTTTAAGAAATGTAGAAGACAGTACTCATTTTTTCCAGCCCCCCTTTTTTTTTTGTCTCTTATTTTCCCAGTTTTAATAAAATATACTTACAAAAGCATCTCCCTTCTTGCACATAATGATATTAGCCAAGGCATCTTGCTGAAAGGTCTTCCTTCCTCTATCAGTTGCTGGAAATGGACCCCAGCCATATAGATTCACGCCAGATTCTTATTGGTTACAATAGAGATGCCATATTTCTGCCTGAATTCCTATCTGACCTCTTGACTACATTGGACACATGGATATATGGATGGACAGAAAGACAAATAATGAGATGCTACAGGTCAATAACTGCTTTCAAACCAATGCTATAATTAAGAAAGCACAGGTTTGATTTTCCTGCTGCTACATAACTCTTGTTTGGGGGTGTGCAACGTTGAGACTGATTTATGCCATAGCACACCATGAATAAAGCTTTTGAAGTAGAGAAATGTAGCCACAAATGTTTGTTTAATTTACATGTATGTTAATAGGTACTCAGCTTACATGTACGTGTCCCTATGTACTACATAGCATTATGTTACCAGACATTGACTATGTGCCAGGCACCGTGCTGGTGATGGCCATTCAAAGACAGATGAAAAAAGAAAAAGGAAAAAAACAAAACAGAACCTGCAACTAAAGGGCAGTGCCATACAATGAGGATTAATGAACACCATTTTTTAAAACTGTTTGAACACCGTTCTATGTTTCAAACTGAAAACCACCCCTTTCTCCCTCCACCCATGAATCAGTCAAGAACAAAAGGAAATGATTCTGAATTTTTCGCTTTCTTTCCAAGCACCTTGGGAAGAGCCAGGCATGCAGCCAAAAAGGAGGGGGATTTTGCTAAGGAAAAACACCACCCTGTTTGGCTTTGGTGGAAAAAAGAAAGAAAGAAAGAAAGAAGCAACTGCATCATGTATCGGAGGCTCGAATGATGTGTATAGGAAAAGAGTGTTTTTGTGGATAACTGCCATGGGCGAAACAGCAGATCTAATCAAAAGCACTACACACGTGGATGTTCCCAGCCTCTGGGAGAAGGGAACTCTTACAACGGCTGGGTTTCTAAGTTTTTCGTCTTCAATTCAGCAGAGGGTAGACAGCCTTACAATGCATAAAATATTCCTCAGAGCCTCCCTGTCCTCTCAGCAGGAGAAAAAAAAAAAAAAGGCAAGAAAGAAGAAGACTCATCACTAAGACAAACCATTAATTCCACATTAATTCCAAACTAATAAAATTCTCTTATCTCCATCACACAGGTGAGTTGTGGTGTGAATATCCGTGAGGTTCCATACATATGAGCAGCCAGAATTGTCGCTGCTATCCGCTCTCCCTTCCTAGGAGCACAGGAGCTGAGTCTTGGCTTCGGGGAGCAAGAACGCTCAGATTAATCAGCCCCTCATCGTCCCTCTGCCCACCTCTGCCATGTCCGCTTTTGTCTCCCACCAGAGACTGATGGAGCCCTGATACACCCGCGGCCGCAGGACCGGCAATAACGTGAGGTAGGGCGAGGCGCCGCTCTCGCCCTCTAGAGGGCGCTGTCCACTCCAGGCTCCGGAGGCCTCCCCAAGGTCACCTGCGCGGAGCCTGTTCTCCCACATCTATTTTTTGGAAAGTCTAAACATTGAACAGGCCTAAACAGGCAGGAGTGGGAGAGGGAGCTGTGAGAGGAGCCAGGGCCTGGCGCTCAAAGGCCGAGGGAGGAGAGGCGCTCTCCCCGGGACTGCTTCGTTCCGGTGGCTGCAGATGATGGTTCCGTTTGGCTCCAAGTCCTGCCCTGTGTGGTGGCAAACAGTAGAACACAAAACAAGGCAAAACAAGACGGCGGGAGAGGGAGGGCCTGTATTATTAAAGGCAGCCCTACCCGAGATGTCTGGGTGTCGGAAGGTCAAAGATACCAAAACCACCAGGAAACTAGACCCCAAATACATGCGTTTTAAAACCAGATCGAGGGCGCCTGGGTGGCTCAGTTGGTTAAGCGACTGCCTTCGGCTCAGGTCATGATCCTGGAGTCCCGGGATCGAGTCCCACATCAGGCTCCCTGCTCGGCAGGGAGTTTGTTTCTCCCTCTGACCCTCCTCCCTCTCATGCTCTCTGTCTCTCATTCTCTCTCACTCAAATAAATAAATAAAATCTTAAAAAAAAAAAAAAAAAGAAATAAAACCAGATCGAGACTGGGCTATTTACCAGATCTCCCTGGACCACCTCCCACCCCCCCCAAATCATGGGACAGCCGTGGCTAAAGGGTCACCGTGCACCTGCGCCCTGCCAAGCACCATGTAGGTTTGCGTGGATCGCTCCCCGCCCCCCCCAGCGCCCCTCCAGCACAGGGGCTGTTACGCCCCACTTACAGGTAAGAAAACAGACACGTGGTGTGAAAACTTACCCAAGGGAACCCAGCCAGCCTGTAGGAGCTGGGACTTGCACCCTGCTGATCCGACTCCGGGGTCCACATCCCTGACTGCTATGCTCAGTGGACGCTAAATGCCATGCCTCTGGCAACAGCCAGAAAAACTTGATAGCCTTCTCAACCCAAATAGTAAAATCCAACTCAACTGAACTCCCATCAGCCCTGCCAAGAGGTTGAGTGAGGATGTCCCCCAGTGTCTATTCTTTCCTGTTTACCAGATGTCAAAGGGTAAGGAATATAGAAAAGAAAGTAGGCTCCTGTGAAAAGTGAGTGAAACCCCTATTAGAAAAATAAAGTAGGGCACCTGGGTGGCTCAGTCGGTTAAGTGTCTGACTTCGCCTCAGGTCGTGACCTCAGGGTCCTGGGATTGAGCCCAGCTGGGAGCCCCGGGTGGGGTTCCATGATCAGCAGAGAATCTACTTGTCCCTCTACCCCTCCCCCAGCTCATGCTCGCTCTCTCTCAAATAAATAAAATCTTGAAAAGAAAAGAGAAAAGAAATGAAAAAAGAAAAAGAAAGTCTGGGGGTGCCTGGGTGGCGCAGTTGGTTAAGAGCCAGACTCTTGATTTCTGCTCAGGTGGTGATCTCCAGGTAATGAGTTCTGAGTCTGCTGAGTTTTCTCTCTTCCTCTCCCTCTGCCCCTCCTCCCTCCTTGTGTACAAACTCTCGCTCTCTCGCTCTCTCTCAAATAAATCTAAAAAAGAGAGAAAGAAAGAAAGAAAGAAAGAAAGAAAGAAAGAAAGAAAGAAAGAAAGAAAGAAAGAAAGAAAGAAAGAAAGAAAGAAAAAGAAAAATAAAGTATCTAAGGCTAGGAAATCAGTCTCCTAGAATTATACTAAGACCCAACATCCAGGATATTCCATAGATATTTTTTCAACCAACTTGAGCCCAGCCCCGACTTTGAGAACCCAGCCAGGCGGGACCCTTCTCCTCCCAAAGAGGTGCTCTCAGCTGCCGGGGATTCCGCCTTCACCAGGCTCTGGTCTGAATCCGTTGCCCTTCCTCCATCAGATTTATTTGCTCCCCCACTTTACTGAGAAGCTCCAGCCCCTCCTCCAGGAATCTCCTTTAGTTTTCATTCTTCAGCTCAACAGTTCGATATATCTCCGCTTTGAGGGGTTCTTTCTTTTGTTTTGGCAAGACAGATGTTCTTCCTCCTTTCCAAAGAGTCGTGTCTACTCATGCCCCTGGACTCAACCAGGACGCCCTCCTGCCCCTTAGTCTGTCCTACCCTCGGCTCTTCCACTCTGCCTACAAACCTGCGCTCCCCTCATATCCTAAGAAATGCAATAAATTAATGAATAAAACATTTAAAACCATCCTTTTATCCATGCCCCTCTTTGTAGGCAGGTTTACAAAATTGCCCAGTCCTCAGAGTCACCTGGGCCCTTGTTAGTGATACAAACGCCCAGGCACTTTCGCCTAGATACTGACTTATCAGGTCTGAGACAAGGCATGGGAGTCTGCGTGACTAGGCAAGTTTGGGGAACACCCCCTTCAGCTCTACCTTCCGTGTCTGCACACGCTGAGCACGTGGGCCCTCATCACTGCCTGCGTCCTCCCCTCCCACTCGCCTGTAAGCCTACTGCAAAGCTCCCACCTTAACAAACTTTTCTCTTGTGGGTATTTCGTAACATGACAACAAAGCCAAGTGGGACTACAAGTCCCAGAATTGGCTAACCTGCACGGTTCTGGGGGAGGGGAGGGCTGGCCACACAGAGAAGTCTGCCTGAGATTTGTAGGGCAAGAGCGAAGCAACAGGGGCACTCCATAATTCCATAATGCGTGCCCCTCAACAGTGGTCCTGCTTCTCTGATTAGACCCTATTTGATGTACATATTGGTACTAGAGATGACTCCCAGGGACAAGAACCTTAAAGATGGGTTCCTTGACTTGGAACTGGTTTATGGGGAATTGATTCTCCGATATGATTAGATTTAAAGGCATTAATGGCCCTGTCACCAATGACAAAACGTACATTGGTAGCCTGTGGCATGTAGTGGCAAAATATTCATTAAATTGTCACCTGAAACACTTGTAATTGTCTAGAAGACAAGGCTTTTCAGGATCAAGTAGTTGCTGCTATCCTAGATTTTGGTGCAAATAAAGAATATAACAGTTGGTTGCTTTGAAGAGTACTAGAAAACTTAACCAAAAAAAGAGAATAAATTTGGGGCATCTCAATCCCAGTTTGAGGTTTGAGGAAAGAACCACAAAGCTTCCAGGACTGCTCTCACAGAGCTCTTGTCTCCTGTAGCCAAGATTTCTAGAGACAAAAAAAGAAAAAGAAAAAGAAAAGTCCAATCTTAAGGATTGATGAATCACAAATTGAATTTGCAGTCTTGCAGGATCTCATGTTTCATTATGTTAAACTTGTTATGTGCATTTTACCACAATAAAACATTTTTGGAAAAACTACTTAATCAAACGGGTCCCTCTTCAGGGCGCCTGGCTGGCTCAGTTGAAGGAGCATGTGACTCTTGATCTTGTGGTCATGAGTTCGAGCCCCACGTTGGATGTAGAGATTACTTAAATAGATAAAATAAATAAGCTTTAAAAAATAAATGGGTCCCTCTTCAAACCGATTCTCAAACTTTTAGAATTGGAGAAAACTTTTTAACATTATGAATTTCACCCCTCACATTCCTGCCAACACACACACAGAAACACATGATGGTGATTGTACTTCTGGTGTCTTTGAAGGAGAAAATCGGTAAGGGAAGGTAATATTTTTTTTTTTAATATCAGAGCATTGATAAGGACCCTGAAAAGGAGAGTTTCTGTCAAACCTTATTTGTCAGTGGAAGCAGCCCTTCCTCCTTGTCTGAGTTTTCTTTTTCTGAGTTCCTCCTGTCTCCTCTGAGACAGTTTCCTTATAGAGGATTCTCCCCACGCCATACCCATATGACTCTCAATGCTTCTAGACCTATGACCACACACAAGTCCCAGCTGGTCTCAGGAGCTAAACTACAAAGTGTGACCCATGAAGAGGTGCAATACACACCAAAAGTACAAACATTTCATGAACTTTCATCAACAGCATCCTCGGAGACCTGTTTAGGAATGAACCCTACAGGTGTTGGATCAGAGGGGAAGGGAATTATTGGACTGGGCCAAATTTGTTGATAGGGTGCACTGAACAAAAATTCTAGATTTAATGTGTTAACTCAAGCAGCTGGGAATGATTCTAAAAGTTTGTGTCATTGGTTTCCTGGAATATAGAAATGCAAGTGACCTATTCTGAGTGAAGTTGAAATGCCAGAACTTCCTTGGTAAACAAAAGAAGACATCTAGATGCTATGGAAGATCCGAATTGTAGAGTGGACTTAGATATCTGACCTGCCAGGAAGGTTCAGGGTCCTCCTCTCGCCAAGACTGTGAGAAATGAATTTATGAGGACAGCCCTGGCATCCTTGAAGAGCCCTGTGGCAGCTCTTATCTGCAGGCCTAGAATGCCAGTGGGAATTGCTACCATCAAACTAGCAAATTCACTGGGGTCCTGGGGTAGCAGGGGGCCTTAATCGTAAAGATGAGGTTAGCCAGGTGACCATAATGGGCAGTGGAGCCAGAGCAAGAATCATAATGGTTTGAACCATCAAAATCTTTAGCATTGACTAATCAATCTTGGTATCCGTAGAACTGAAACAGATGTACAACCTACTAGCTTTAGATCTGGTGACAAGAAGTCTGAGTCAAATCATCACACTAGAGAGTTGTAGCCCCTCAACCTTTTCCTAGCTTTGAGCTAGTTCACCAACCCAGAGCCTTTGGAATGAGGGTAGGCTGGTTCCCCTTTAGAAAGACCCCAGCTACACAGTTAATAATTAGCTGACTGATACATCTCCCCAAAAGTCTGCTGTGACTCCTAATTCCAGAAATGCTTATGGACTATAGCACTTGACACCATGGTCTGCCTCCCCCTTGAAACTTCCGATCCATGGCATCCCTGAATCATGTGCTTCTGCTCTTTCTGCTGCATGTCTGACTCTCCTTCCCAGGTTCTTCTTTCTAATCCCTAAAGATGAGCACCCCTACATTTCTATCCTGGTCCCTTTTCTCTTCCCATTTCCTAAAACACTTACTTCAGTAGTTCTATATCTCTTCTACACAGAGGCTCCAAACTCCCCTCCACGCATCATCCCTGCTCTCCAGTTTGCTAACCATCAAACACCTGGATGCACTATTGTCACCTCAAAATCATCCCGTATCTGCTATGGACTGAATGTTTGTGTCCCCCTAAAATTTGTATGTTGGATCCCTACCCCCACTGTGATGGTATTAGGCAGTAAGGCCTTGGGAGGTAATTAGGTCATGAAGGTGGAGCCTTCAGACATGGGATGACTGCCCTTATAAAAAGGACCCCAAAGAACTCTGTGGTCCTCGGGGCGCCTGGGTGGCTCAGATGGTTAAGCGTCTGCCTTCGGCTCAGGTCATGATCCCAGGGTCCTGGGATTGAGCCCCACATCGGGCTCCCTGCTCAGCGGGGAGCCTGCTTCTTCCCCTCCCTGCTTCTCCCCCTGCTCATGTCCTCTCTCTCTCTCTGTATCTCTGTGTCTCGAATAAATAAATTAAAAAAAAAAAGAACTCTGTGGTCCTCATTCCACCATGTGAGAATGCCAGAAGTGGGCAGTCAGCAGTCCTGAAGAGGGCTCTCACCAGATCCCAATCATCCTGGCACCTTGATCTCAGACTTCCGGCCTCCAGAACTGGGAGAAATACATTTCTGTTGTTTATCAGCCTACCCAATCTGTAGTACCCTGTTCTGGCAGCCCAAACAGACTAAAACAATATCATTTTTCCTTCTGAACTCCTATTAATAATACCATGATTTTCCCAATCAGACTAGAAACACCAGGCATCCTTGGGCGCCTGGGTGGCTCAGTTGGTTAAGCGACTGCCTTCGGCTCAGGTCATGATCCTGGAGTCCCTGGATCGAGTCCCGCATCGGGCTCCCTGCTCGGCAGGGAGTCTGCTTCTCCCTCTGACCCTCCCCCCTCTCATGTGCTCTCTCTCATTCTCTCTCTCTCAAATAAATAAATAAAATCTTAAAAAAAAAAAAAAATTATTAGAAACACCAGGCATCCTTGACGCCACCTCTCTCTTCCCTTCCCACATCTTACCAGTCACCAAATACTAGCAATTTTATGTGTAGAGTCTCACCTTTCTATTACTAGAAACATAACCCAAGCTCAAATCCGTGTCATCCCTGGAGGAAAGATAGCAGCTTTCCACTTCCATTCTCTCTCCCAAACATCCAGTCTACTCTTCTTCATGTATGTTCTCTTTTGGTGTGTGAAGTTCCACTATTCAAAAACCCACTGTGATTCCTACTTGCCTCTAAAATACAGTCCAAGCTCCAGAATTTAGTATTTTTGCCCTTTATTAACAGGCCCTCAATCTGTATTCTTCACGTCATGACATTTTCAGGTTTTTTACATAACCATATTCCAACCAAACCCTACCATCCACTGACTATGACCCACACGTTCTCATTCCTACATCTTTCTTCACAACATCCCCTGTCTGCCATGCCTTCCTTATCTCCACCTGTTCACTTATTCCATAAATACCATTGAACATCTCCCAGGTGTAAGGCCTTGTGCATATCAGGGCATTATTCTTCCCTGGATTGCTTAGACCCTGGCCTGTTGAAATCCTCTGATTCCTACAAGGTTAGTCCATACTGTGGTATATGGACTCCATGGACTCCACCTTGGTCTCTTGGCCAGGAGTGACTGCCTGACCACTGCACTCTTTACCTCACTCATAGTATTTGTCCATGCCAGATGTTAGTCATTCATCCCTAGGACCTTTGTCATTGCTGTTCCCTCTGCCCAGTAAGCTGTTCCCAGACTCCATGTAGCCAAATCCCTCCCTTCCTTCTGTCTCCACAAAAATGGCACCTCCTCACAGTCTTCTCTAACCAGTCTACCTAAAATATCCTCCAACTTTTATCCTACTTCATTTTTCTTCCTTGAAATGATCAGTACTTTAAGGGGGAGTGTGTGTGTGTGTGTAGTTTATAGTTTGTGTGTTGTATGTCTATGTGTCCCCATGGGCTACCAGCTCTATAAATACAGGGATGCTGTATCCTAAAATTGTCCTTTAGAAACAGCAATCACCTCTCCCTGATCATCTGTCTTAACTTCACAAAGAACACCCAACTAGGAAATTGTAGTTTATATGTTCTTTGGGCCAGATCAGGTTCTTAGACAGGGCTTCCTTTGCCCAATAATTATATCCACAAGCAGAAAGGGAGAAAGATATGCATTTATTCTCTCCTGTCCAGCTCATTACTTCTGATTTTTTTTTCCTGGTTATATCTAAAACAACCATGGCCTTCTTCCCAAGCTTAGCAGAATATAAATGAAGAATGTAACAAATGTCTCTGAATGAATCCCCCTCCCCAAGAAACAGAACGTTGCATCTCTTTCCCACTGCTCGATATCCTCCAGATGATCTGAAATATTGATGGCACTAACCACTGGCCACAGTTCTCTTTTAGGGCAGCTGCCTTCGGTGGGGACGACCACAGTCCCTTCCCACGGAAGAGCCAGGGGACCAGGAGCTGTAAAAGCAGGGAACGATAAAAGCAGGAACAAAGATACTCAGCCCCACATCCACCTGGCTTCAGGGCAGACACACCGCTTCGTGTCCCATTAGCTCTAGAAGGAAACAACCTTGGGAGGGGGCCTCCCTCATTTCTCTGGGTTCTCCAGAACTTTTGTCCATTACTTTTGTGGGTAACATGGAGTCAGTATTTTTTTTTTAACCATCGCTGACTGGATAAGAGGGCTCTGTGGGAGCATCAGTTGTCCCAGGTGGCAGCGACAGCTCATTCTTCCGCAATGCATCTGAGAACAGTAGATCAGTAGTGAAGGCGTGCTGTCCTTTCCTTGCCCCCCGCCCCCTCTCCCGCCCGACATGATTGTGAGCACCCAACAGAAAAGGAAAGGTTGACTCTTCTAACGAAATGGATGGCCCTTACTGAAAGACCAATCTCAGAAAGGCCTCTTGGGAAGGGGTAAAGCACCCCAGCCTGACCCCACTGAACACCCAGAGCAGGGGATATGTCAAGACAACGGGCTCTGCACTCAGGCTTCCCACACAACAACAAAGCCAGGACACTTCCCTTTCCTGACCCTGAAGCATCAGTTGTGTTCAACCCCTTCATTCACGGCCCATGGGAAGGCTACTTGGTATGTATTTGTGGTCTCTGTGACGTGTGGGTCCCTATGGTACACACATCTGTAGCTGGCCTCACCCGTCTTCCCACCAGCCAGATAGGTCCCTTCCACTTCTCTAGTACTTGGTCTGATCTATGACTTAATTATCTAGCCTCAATTAATTTAATTTACCACAGAATCAGGCCAACTGAAAACTGACAACCCAAAGAAATTCTTCGCAGATTCTTTGGTGTATTTCTGAAGGGAATAACATCCTGTCACTTTTAGACAAGTCGCTTGATTTCTCCGGGCCTGGGTTCCCTCACAAATAAAACGATGGAAGTAGATTTGTTGGTGGCTCGAACACTGGCTGCATATTAGAATCATCTGGGGAACTTGTAAACCAACCATGGGGCCTGAGCCCCTCCTTCCCAGACCAATTAAATTAGAATCTGGGGGAAGGGGTGGAGGCCAAGGCCCTGTACTTTTTAAAAGCTCCCCAGAGATCCTTTTAGGCAGCCAACTTTGGGGGACAACCAGCAGATTGGATGATCCCTCCCACAGCTTTAGTGCCAACCTCACTTTACCCTGAAAGTCCCCACCATGGGCCCTGAGCAGCTATCATTCGGGTGACCGAGCCTTGTGAGCCATCTCTGACAGTGGCTCGCTCTGGAGGGAAAGGTAGCCACAGGATTGTTAGCCCACCCAGTGATGTCTTACTGTCCCAAGTAAGAGGTTCAGTTACAAACAAAATGGCGTCCTTGGCATCCTTAATGTGTCTTTCAAGAAGACAGGACCAGAGGTCCTCAGGACTTTCCCTGGACCTTCAATCTGTCAAAAAATGCACAGAGAAGACAGTCATCGACACCCACACCCTCACTGCAAAGGTAACGTGCCCCTTCCCCCCTCCTTATCCATTCTCCCCCTGATCTCTCCTTCATCCATTCGTCCCACACATACATGTTAAGTGCCTGTAAGTCCCTGGCACTGTTCTAGGCCCCAGGGAGGTATTACTGAACAGAAGTAGACAAAAAAGACAGGAGAGCCGGGTAGGGGGAATGGGATGTGCTAGGGGAAGCAGCCGGGGTTAAGCAGAAATAAAACAGAAAGGTGGTTGGCTAGGCCTCATTGCCAAGGCACAATCTGAGCAAAACCATGAGAGACAGGTCCTTTCTCTTCCTTTCCCTGCTCTGTTCCACACAGAGTGCTGCACAGCCTCGCATCGTCATTATTTCACGTGTTAGTCATTTCCTGCATCACATTTGCTGACTCTACACAGCACAGAGCACCTCACAGGCACTGAGGAAAAATCCTTCGCTGGAGGAAATAAAGCTGAAGGGCTGGAGGAAGTGTCATTACCCGTAATACAACCCACGCCATTGGGCAGCACCCACCGGGGCCATCCCTCGCCCCTCGGTGACTCCTCAAAGCCAATGCCAGCCCGCAGTACCTCTCATGCCCCTGACGCTGCAGCACCAGAACTCCTTTCCAGTTCCCTTCAAATTCAGAAATGTGGCCAAATCAATTTATAGAGCAGAGTTTTTCGATGTACAATGTTTTTCTGTAATGAACCTGCCTGCGCCTTGGCTTCTCTCTCAAAGAAGACATAGGCAGCAACCATAGCTTCAAATGAGCAGTGAATTTATAGTAAAACTGAAATCTACCATCATCTTTCCAACCTCTGGTAAGCCACACCCTCTCTGATAAGCACAAAACCGCACGCTCCTTTAGTGGGCATTAAACTTGCAAAAGAAACAATGAATGAGGCCTAAATACAACATGGTAATTTTTTTAAACACATTTTTATCTTGAAAGATTCCTTCACTTGAAAAATCATGTAATATTAATGTGAACACTAAGTCTGCTTGATTACTTGCGCCCTGGCTTGTTTAGGGAGAAATAGTCAGATTTTTCTTTTCATTTTCCAAGTAAAAAATACCATAATATTGACAGTGCTTTTCCAAAATGACACAGGGTCTTATATTAGGTGTTAACAGGAGAAGGCAAAGCTGTATTTTAAACTATGATGACCTAAGAGCTAAAGGATGCCAAAAAACATAGCAGTTTTTGGAATGAGCACACAGCTTGGAACCAGGCACCATGTTTTTTAATTCAGATAATAGGGGCGCTTGGCAGGGTCTGCTTTGCCAAGTCTGCATGATTTGACTCTACGATCACGAGCTCTGAAGCCTCAACCTAATTCTCAAGATTAGTGAGATCTTAGGGCCGATCTTCAGTACCGTCCGGTACCAGAGTGGAAGAAAGATGAATGGAAACCAGGTCCACGTGTGTAGCCTTAAAAAAGAAAAGGTTTATGTGCCTGCAGTCTCCAGAGGCTTATAATAGAACTTCAATAATAGCTGAGCTGGAAAAGAGGCAGGGGCCTGTAGCTTCATCCCCTGGAGGAAGAAATCATGATATTGTCAAGTAGTGAGAAAAATAAAAAATGGAAAATGTTACCAACAAGAATGTTAGACTGAATGGCAGACTGTATTATACTTTGTTGTCCTTTGTATTCAAAGATAATGTGCCTGACAGTGATTGTTCTCCGAGCCTTAGCATGTGGCTTAAATACCAATGGGGAAACTCAAGAGTCTTTGCCATGCTCTATAAATTGTTCCATGCTTTGCTACAGCCCTGTCACTATTTGTGACTCCACAGCATAGATTCATGGTTAACCTGAAGCCTTTGGTCCAAGGGGAGGGAGCTCACGCCTTCCCTCCCACAGTGATCGGCTCATGGCTGAGGTTTAGCAGAAATCGATGTTACAAATAGCTGGGGAGCCACTCTTGTTGTAGGAGGGACATACCTTTTATCCCCCCCACCCAATAACCTATGGAACAGTGAAGCATATGATGGTGGTAGACGGCATTGAGTAGAGAGCACAGACCAAGTCTGGAGTCTCGCAGCCCTGCCCAAATGAAATGCTGAGCTTCAGAGAAGAGAATCACACCAACCACAACTGCCATTTATCAAGCACCTATACCAAGGATTTACATTCAGTACCTGATTTAATTCTCACAATAGCCATGCCATATAAGGTTTACAATCTTCATTTACAGATGAGGACACTGAGGTCCAGAACAATTAAGTTATTTGTCAAGGGTCAAAGAGTTAATAAAGAGGACCTCTGGTTTCCAGTTCGGCATATAAGGAGCTAAAAGTAGCCATTCTGTCCTAACAAGTAAAAAGCTGAAAAAAACTTAAAAATCAGCAATTCTTAGATCCATCAGAGAAGTGAGGTCACACAGCAAACCACTTGCCACCAAAATTGGAGAGACAGATAAGTAAATACAGAGAATCACAACTTGCCACAGTGGACACCCATGAGCAGAAACCAACACAGAAACCAGAGCCAGGGCAGAAAAACCTGAACCATAACTGACGAATTGCTAGAGTCTTGGTGTGGGCAAATCTCAAAGTTAAAAATTCCAGGGGGACCCAGGCATAAGGGGGAACTCACACATCTGTGAGTTTCACCTCCAGGAGCTCAACTAGATCCTCATAGTAAATATCAGAGAAAAATCTCCCAGGCTTCCAGCAGGAAGAGGGGAAAGGAACCATTTTGAAATACATCAGACCATTCTGATTTTTTGGTTTGTTTGTTTGTTTTTAAGATTTTGTTTGTTTATTTGAGAGAGAGACAGAGATAGCGAGAAAACAAGAAGGAGAGGGAGAAGCAGGCTCCCCGCTGAGCAGGGAGCCCGACCTGGGACTTGATCCCAGGACCCCAAGATCAAGACCCAAGCTGAAGGCAGGTGCTTAACCGACTGAGCCACCTCAAGCATTCTGTTGTTTTTAACAAGGCCTGTTCTCAGGACAACCTATTTTACCAGAACATAACCCACTTGGTGGGGAGGGAGACTACCAGTTCTAGCCCTTTCCAGCCATCCTATCCCACTTAAGGGGGAAAAAAGCTGAAACACACTGGTGAATCTCACAGTCCAAGGGAACAGGCTCAACAAAACCCTGAGACCTAATCATAGGACTACAGAATGCTTCCCCTCCCCCCACACCCTCTCACCACAGCGCTGGAGGACTATTTCCTGCAGTTCCTTTCACCCAGTACATCTTGTCCACCTTTCAATAAAAAATTACAAGGCATACTAAAAGGCAAAAAAAAAAAAAAAAAGACCACAGATCGAAGAGCCTTAACAAGCATCAGAACCAGAGTCAGATATTATTGAAATGTTGGAGTTATCAGGCGAAGAATTTTTTGAAACTGTGATTAATAGGCTAAGGTATTTGACAGAAAATGTAGACAACAAGAAAGGACAGATGGATAGTACAGAGATCAAAAACACTGTACCAGAAATGAAGAATGCCTTTAATGGGCTTGTTAGTAGACTGCACACGGCTGAAAGAATCCCTGAGCTTGAGGATATAACAATAGAAATTGAGAAGCAAAGAGAAAAAAGATTGAACAAAAACAGAACAGAACAAAGTTATCCCAAAAACAAAGGGATAACTACGAAAGCTATAACATATGCATAATGGGGATGTCAGAAGGAGAAGAAAGAAAGAAACAGAAGAAATATGTGAAGCTATAACGACTGAAAATTTCCCCAAATTCATGTCAAACACCAAACCACAGGCACAGAAATTTCAACAACACCGAGCATGATAAATGCAAAAACAAAAACAAACACAAACACAAAAACACCTACACCTTGGCATAGCATATTCAAAGTTCAGAAGATCCAAGATAAAAACCTCCAATGACACCCAAGGAAGAAAATAACCTTACCTGTCGAGGAGCAAAGATAAGAAGTGTATCTGACTCCTCCTCAGAAACCACGCAAGCAAGAAGGAAGTAAAGTGAAATCTTTAAAGTGTCAAGTTAATTAAAAAAAAAAAAAACTATCATCTAGAATTCTATAGAATTCTATTCTCTCTGAGATTAGCCTTCCAAAGTGCAAGAAAAATAAAGACCTCCTGAGATAAAAACTGAGGAAATTTGTAGCCAGTAGATCTGCCTTGCAAGAAATGTTAAAAGAAGTTCTTCAGAGACAAGGAAAATGATACAGGTCAGAACTCACACACACATTAGGAGAGGGAACACACTGGAAACTGAATGAGTGAAGGTAAAACAAAAACGTTTATTTTTCATATTCTTAACTGATCTGACAGGTAACAGTTTATTAAAAGTAATAGCAACAATAATAATATGCAGATGCCAAGGAAGTATATGAAAAGATGCTTCACATTATACGTCATCAGAGAAATGCAAATTAAGACAAAAATTAAGTACACACCACACATCTATTAGAATGGTCAAAATCCAAAACACTGACAACACCAAATTCTAGTGGGAATGTGGAGCTCATTCTGGTGGGAGTGCTAATGATGCAGCCACTTTGGGAAACAGTTTGGCAGTTTCTAAGAAAACTAAGTATACTCCTACCATATTATCTAGCAATCATGCCCCCCTGCTATTTACTCAAGTAAACTGAAACTTATGTCCTCACAAAAACCTGCAGCACATGGATATTTATAGCAGTTTTATTCATAATTGCCAAAACTTGGAAGCAACCAAAATGTCCTTCAGTAGATGAATGGATAAATACACTGTGGTACATCCAGACAACAGAATATTATTCAGCACTAAAAAGAAATCCATCTATCAATGAAAAGAAATGCACATAATTAAGTGAAAGAGGGCAATCTGAAAAGGCTACAGAGTATATGATTCCAACTATATGACATTCTGGAAAATGCAAAACTATGGAGACAGTAAAAAGATTAGCAGTTGCAAAGGAGGGCTGGAGAGAGCGAAGGATGACTAGGCAGAGCACAGGGGATTTTTAGGGCAGCAAAACTAGAATGTATCATACTATGATGGTAGATACATGTCATTACACATTTGTCAAAACCCATAGAATATACTACACCAAAAGTGAACCCTAATATAAACTATGGACTTTGGGTGACAATGTGTGTCAATGTAGGTTCATCGATGGTAACACATTACCACTATGTTGCTGGGTATGGATGGTGGGGGAGACTGGGTATGTGTAGGGTTAGGGAATATATGGGAAATCTCTGTACTTTCCACCAAAGTCTAAAAATGCTCTAAAAAAAATAAAGTTATTAATTGAAAACATAATAAGTTCTAGAGCTAAATTTGATCTCAGGTAAATTTAACTGTAAAACCTGCACTTGACTTGGCAATGCGACAGCCTGTAAGATTAAAATAGCAGTTCCCAAGCCACTGAGTAGGACCCTGCAACACTCTGTGTCTTTGGTCCTTTCTTCTTAAGGCTTCCCAATTTTAAGTTACCTTTCAACAGCCAAGGGGATCATACCGTCACCCACACCACACAGTGAGGAACTGTATGACTGTACGCAGGCAAAACCATTAAGGAGATGCTTTAGTTTCATCAATAAGTACTAAATTCTAGTTTATCAGCGGTATATTGCTGACAAACAAACCATCCCAAAACCTAGGGGCTCAAAACAACAACAGTTTACTATTTGCCATGATCCCACAGGTTAGCCAGGTAGGTCTTCTGCTGCTCTCACTTGAGCCAACTCATACAACCATACTCACTGGTAGACCAGCTGGGGCCTGTGCTCAGCTCGGATGGCAGAAATCTCTGAGTCTCTCCCTCTCATGGTCTTTTGTGCTGGGCTTCTTCACAGCTTGGTGATCTCAGATGTTCAAGACAACAAAAGCAGAGGCTCTAAACCCTCTTAAGCCCTAGCCTCCAAAGTTGGACCATGTTCCTTCAAGCTATTTCCATTGCTCAGAGCAAGTCATAACGCCAGCCCACACTGACAGAGTGAGGAAGCAGACCTCTCGGTGGGAGAAGCAGCACAGTCACATTATAAAGAAGCATGAACACAGGCAGGCATGATTTAATGGGGGCCGTTATTGTACATATTACTGTACCATGGTCTTCTCTTTGGTCCCAGTGATTTGGTCCCAGTGATTCACATTCAAATTCTCCAAAGTCTCACCCAATTCTAGCATCAGACTCAGAGCTCATGATCCCATGCAAGTCAAGTCCAGATGGAAAGAGAGGAATAAGATAACTGCAATAGACACTCCCATTTAAAAAGGAGTTCAGGTCTTGGTCTCAGTTCAGGTCTTGGTCTCAGGGTCTTGATCTCAGGGTCATGAGTTCAAGGCCTGTGTTGGGCTCCATGCTGGATTGGAGCCCACTTTAAAAAAAAAAAAAAAAAACGGGGCCCCCGGGGGGCCCCGTTGGTTAAGCGACTGCCTTTGGCTCAGGTCATGATCCTGGAGTC
>NC_058410.1:10974777-10983171 GCF_002201575.2 Neomonachus schauinslandi | reverse complement strand
GGGTGGCTCAGTTGGTTAAGCGACTGCCTTTGGCTCAGGTCATGATCCTGGAGTCCCGGGATCGAGTCCCGCATCGGGCTCCTTGCTCGGCGAGGAGTCGCTTCTCCCTCTGACCCTCCCCCTCTCATGCTCGCTCTCTCTCTCATTCTCTCTCTCAAATAAATAAGTAAAATCTTTAAAAAATAAAAAATAAAAAGGAGAAAGAGAGGCACAGAACTGTCATTGGCCCCTAACAATTCTGAAATCTGGTTGGGCACATGTTTCAAGCTTCCTCTTCTGAGAACAGGGGATGTTGCTTTATTGGGAACCTGATGTGCTCCCTAGAAGTGGACCCCTCAACTATTCTTCCCAGCCTTTGGCTCTGCCCCAGACTTACGGCTTTACTTTCTCAGACACCTTTCCTTTATCACAAAAAATGGCCCATGTTTGCAGCTAAGAAGCATTCTTAGTCATCTTCCTGCCCTTAGAAAGTTGGGAGCCCAGAGGCCTTGTTTCCATTTGGAACTGTCCCTTTCAGTCCAAACTGACCCGGCTCTCTTAAATTCAATACTCTCAATACCTCTGTGGGTTTCCTGTGAATTTTACACTGTTTCCCTCCATGTCCCAAAGAGACACATCCATCATTCCTCTCAAGACATGCCTGTCTATACGTTAGACATGTCAACTTGCAGTGGGATGATGCCCTTAGGATGCTTAGAAAACAGTGTGTCTGGCTGGTTATTTAGGCATCACCTCAAATTTTTCAGAAGTCATAGCAAAGGTCCTGTGGCCACACCCCTGATTCAATGTTTACCTTGAGTCTGTTTCTTATTTTGAGAATCTTTCGCTGGCTGGAGACACTAGAAATGGAAAATCATTTTACTTTCTAAACAAAAATGTCCTGGTTTTTCTATATTTCCTGTAAATTCTAACGATAAACTAAGTATTTCATTATTCTGTTCATTTCTCTCTTCCCAAGTTAAAAAAAAAAGCCAGCGGACACATTTAACATTTTGCCTTGGCCAAGGGCACAAGGTCACCAAGCACATTTTCTACACTCCTCGTCCTCGTGGCATCAGCTTGCCCGTTACACAATGTGGGTCACTCCCTTCCAGCCTCCAGTAGCGATTCCTTCACTGCCCTTCCAGCTTCCCCTACAAAACTCCATGCTCTCCTTTCAGCCTCCACCGACCCAGTCCCGAAGCCAGGGCACATGTCTTGGGGTTTGCTTCAATTACACCCACTGCCAGATACCAATTTCTGTATCTGTTACTTATTATTGTACAACAAAACGCTCCAAAACTTAGCGGTTTCAAACAACCACAATGGCTTCTATCTCATTCTGTGGATTGGCTGGGGAGTTCCGCTGCTGCTCTTCCCTGGGCTGCAATCAACTGGCAGGGTGGCTTCACCTGGGCTTTTCTCTCCAGAAGGTCCTCCCTCCTGAGTTCATGAACGCACAAGCATGGTAGTCTTGGGACACTGAGAAAGCAAAAGCAGAGGCTCCAGAGCCTCTAGAAGCCAGGCTCAGAGGTCACCCGATGTCACTTCTACCAAGTGACATTTGGTCACTTGAAGTCACAAACCCAGCCCATAGTCAAAGGATGGAAAAACGTACTCTACATCTTGATTGAAGGAATAGCAAAGGACACGCATACAAGGAAGTGTAATTCATTAGGGGCTAGTATTTACAATAACCCACCACATAATATATATTTTTATGTATAGGACTATGTGAACATATCTGCACAACACAATTTTTTTACATCCGAGTTTGGAATCAAGATATTTGCTTTACTAGTTTATTTAGATAAATATAGTTGAGTCATAATACTTTATGATAGTCAGCTAGTGAATGGCCTGTAGTATATTTGGCAAAAGTAATGAATTCTTAGTGATTTGAGATTTTCCTAGAGCTCCTAGCTATAAAACGTTTCCTGTGAAGTAAAATGATATTGCTGAGGAATTTGGGTGGAAATTATAGGGTTTATGGATTAGCAAAGTGAGAATTAATGAGGTTCCTCTGTCTTTACTGCAACCTAAGAACTAGAATTCCTATAAAGAAATCAGTTCTAAGAGTGAAGGCCTTTTCCAAATCATTCTGACAAAGATGGCATCATATGGAAAGCAAAAATCTGTAAAAGCCTAAATTTTGCCATTATAGAGATCATTTTTATTGCAATGTATAATTTTTATTAATTAAATTTCCACATGGATAACTTAGCAATAAAATTATGTATAATCTAAGTGTATGTCTATAATCTTACTGTGTAATATATTTTTCACAAAGGTTTAGGACAATATAAGCTATAGTTTCCCATCTTTATTCCTCAGAGTCACTTTTACTGTTTAAATTAAGAAACATATATATTAAAGTATAAAGTCTTATTTCTTAGATATTTGTGAGTGAAATAAAGTGTTATTTTTACTATCTCCAGAAACGCATAAAATGAGTGATTATAAAAATACATCATAATAGTACTCATCATCTTTCAGACATTAAGGGAGCTAATAACAAAGTTGTGCTAAGGAATATTGAATAAAATTGTTTTAGCCGGGAAACACTTAAACTTTACATATAGAAGGAAGATCCTATCAAATTAGATGAGATAGGATCTCATGACTTAATTTATAGTACTATTATGCCATCCTAATTGTTCAATAGTCTTTATCAGGCTAAAAGTTTTGACCCCATGGATGATAACCTGAGACACATTGATAAAGCCAGCTTCAGAAGAAATTAAAAATCTGTGTGCAGAACACTTAAATGTATTAAAAATTTCAGCAATTCATCTTGTAAAATCGTTCTCCAGCACCATTTCAAGTCTGAAAGCCATTCTACCAAAAAGTTTAAAATGCAAAATGGTCATATGAGGTACCTAGAGTAGGCATATTCGTGACAAAAGAGAATGGGGTTCCCAGGGGGTGGGGAGAATGGGGAGTTAGTAGGGGTGGACGGTGGTAACCATAGCACAACTATGCGAATGTACTTCCCGCCACTGAGCTATACTCCTGAAAATGGTTAAAATGGTCAACTGTATTTATATAAATACTTCACCACAATTTTTAAAATGTCAAATGAAATTAAATCCTACAAACTAAGTGCAAACACTTCAGAATGTTTGTACGTACAAAAGAAACCAACGAATACTATAGAGCAGAATCAACATCAACAATGACACTAAGGTAGCACAGTCAAAAACTAGGAGAGGGCGCCTGGGTGGCTCAGTTGGTTAAGCGACTGCCTTCGGCTCAGGTCATGATCCTGGAGTCCCGGGATCGAGTCCTGCATCGGGCTCCCTGCTCGGCGGGGAGTCTGCTTCTCCCTCTCCCACTCCCCGTTTGTGTTCCCTCTCTCGCTGTGTCTTTCTCTGTCAAATAAATAAATAAAATCTTCAAAAAAAAAAACTAGGAGAAAAAAAGTGCTTTCTCACAGAGGCAGCTCATACCCACCAACTCAGATGAAACCCTGTTTAACAGGATGAGTCACCTCCAGGAGAAGCCAGGGCTGAGACACCAGCGAGAGTGGGCACATTCAGTCGGAAAAACAGCTCACAGCTTGGGTGGCTGAATGATGATGTCTTACCTTTATCAGTGCTTACACTTTTTTTTTTTCATATCAGGACTAGCTTAAGTATCTCCCTGCCTTGGTGTCTTTACAGATCCCAGGGCAAAATTAGTGACCTCCACGCAACATCTCAAATACTTGCAGTTCCAGTCTCCTTTCCTATCATGGTTTCACATGCCCCAGTCTTCACCTGGCTGATCCCCAGCTGGCTTTCTAGGCCAGACTCACTGAGACTCCCTCTTCCGGCTACTGTCTCCCTGACTACTGTCCTTGGAGTGTTCCTTATCGCTCCAGTTTCCCTACCAGTGTTTACCCGATTACCTGCGAGTCTTCCCAACAAACCTGGAAGCTCTCGGAAGACTACGACTGTGTCTTGCTCATTCCTGTATTCCCAGACCCTAATACAGTATTTGGCCCACAGTAGAGAGATAATACATGTTTGTTGAATGAATGAAGAATTAAATAAATGGTACACTCTTTCCAAACTTATGAGAAGGGCCACATTTCAAGAGCCAGCTCAGCCCCAGGGACACTGATCCGGGGACCTGGGCATCTGTTGGGAGTGAAGCCAGGATAAGCCGCTGCAGAGATCAGGCAAAACCAGCCCGAGAGCAGCAAGGGGTGGGATGCAACTTTGTTCAGTACTTTATAAGAAGGTATTACGGGGTGCCTGGGTGGCTCCATCGATTGAGCCTCTGATTCTTGATTTCAGCTCAGGTCACGGCCTTCGGGTCCCGGGATCAGGCCCTGTGTAGGGCTCCATGCTCAGCAGGGAGTCTGCCTGGGATTCTCTCTCTCCTTCTCCCTCCTCCCCTCCTCCCTGCTCATGTTCCCTAAATAAATAAATAATACTACACTTTCTAACTGGTGCATTCCAGAAAGCAATTTCTCTTCCAGCAGGTTATTGTAACTACCGCATTCAGAATACAATTCTTGAAAGATCTGTGGAGAACTGTAGAGCTGGGAGGGGTAGTCGCTGACCCATTTGCTCCTGAAAAAAATGTTTTTCACCAGGCTCACTGTATGTATATGTACGCAAACGTATCAACCAGATCAGAAAAAAACAAACTTTTTTTTAAATCTGTTTAAATATTTTATAGTAAATATAAGAAAAAACACAAAACATTTTAAGTACAAATTAAGTTGTACTTATTTGTAAGCCTCAGTTGATTGCCTGCCCACACCTCCCATTCCCTCATCCCTGCTTGAGTAGGACTACTCGTGATGGAAGAGAAGTGTCTGGTGACCACTGCAGCCGGGAAATGAAGCCCATCACAGATGTAGCAGGTGTCAGAGAAAAGGGGGTCATGCCCCAACCATTCCTTCTACCTGTAAACCATTCTTTACTCTTGACCAAAGACCAAGGGGCACTAACTCTATTGCACACAGGAGGATATATATTCCCAAGCGATCCTTCATTATTATAAATACTAGAATAAAGAAAGTAAGATACTAGATCTGCCCATTTTGGTGGTTCCTAAACTGGTAGAAATTTGTCCTCCTGAACTCTAAGATTCTGAAAATCCCAGGAAGGGTAGAACTACACCAAAGAGAAGCAGAAGGAAAAAAAAATTCCTATGAGCAAAGGCCAGCTCAAACCCTAGAGAGCTTCTCCCCCCTCCTAAGCACATGTTATAGAAAATAAACAATATTTTCATTTAACAACAGATGGTTCAACACTCATTGCTATGCCAGGACCTAGCAGTGAATAAATGGCTTCTCCTTCTTGGAATAAGCATCTTCTCTTCCCAGTTGGACTCTAAGCCTGGGAGGAAAGGGTTTACAAAATTCTGTGTCTTCGTGTTGCCGGCACCCGGCTTAATAGCCTTCAGAAATAAGGGCTAACACGGTATTAGGGGTGGTGAAGGATAACCCCGGGGGGGGGGCAGGATAAAAGGGGCAAGTAAGATACTACCAAGCAACTAGCTTATTTCATTTGTGTTTATTCAACAGAAAGGTTTAGTACCTACTACAAAATTAAGATATTGGTGAAAGCTAGCATTCACTCACTTTATATATTTACCATTCATTATCTCTCACGGTTCTAAGAGTTGACTGAGCTCAGCTGGGCATTTCTTGCTTGGGGTCTTCTATGCCATTACAGGTAGATAGGAGCTGGGGCTGGAGTCATCAGAAGGCTCAACATAACTGGACATCCAAGATGGCTAACTCACTTGGTGGGCAGTTGATGTTATTTGTTGGCTGGGAGCTCATGTTATTTTTTGGCTGGGAGTAATTACATACCATCAAGCTGTTCACAGCAGGTAACCTGGCCTACACATGCTTCTCGAAGAATGCAGCTGGGTCCTGAGAGGGAGTGTCCCAAGAGGGAACATTCCACAAGACCCAGGTATAGAAGCAGCAAGATTCTTTATCACCTACCCTTGAAAGTCATAGTCACTTCAGCTGCAGCTTAGATTCAAGACAGGGACTACACAAGAGTGTGAATAAAGGAGGCATGGCTCCTGGGTGGGGGGCATCTTTGGAGAAGTAAAAAAAAAAAAAATTATATATATATATATATATGTGTGTGTGTGTGTATATACATATATATATATATATATACTCTCCAGACATTACACAATGTGTTTTTTACACACATTATTTCATTCACAAAAGACCTAGTAGGTGGGTATAAGCATCCCTAATCTTACAGATGAGGAATCTGAAGCTCAGAGAAGCTGTCTAATGTTACCTAGCAATAATTCTCCTCTATGAATGAATTCAGAGTGTGGTCAATGTGTGATCCGCCACTATTAACCTGAAACACCGTTATTCAGCTCTTTCTAGAGTGCAAGGCTTTGTTCTCAAGAGTACTGTTCGAAATACGAATGAGAAAGGAGTGAAATCTGGGGTGCCTGGCTGGCTCAATCAGAAAAGCGAGCAACTCTTAATCTCAGGGTTGTGAGTTCAAGCCCCACATGGGGGAGAGGGGTTTAGAGATTACTTAAATAAATGAAACCTTAAAAAAGCTTTTTATAATCTAGTGGAGCCAGAAAATGTTGAGGAAATCTCAATTTTGACAGATCCTGCTCTATCCAAACTACTAAAGTTAAATTTGGGGAATATCTGAGGGAAATTGCCCTGAAAAACCTCCTTGCTCCTTGTTGTGTTCTTCAGAGAGACTGAAAGCAAAGGGAGAGAGTAAGGAAAACAGGGTAATGGGCAAGGACTAGAAGGCAGGAGCCAGCAGAAGAATCACCATTGCTTGCTGAATTCGCTCACAACAAGGAAGGAAGCTTGTTTGTTGTGTAAACATTTAAATGCTATTGATTCCTCTCCAAGAGGCCATGCAGACAGGGTGTATACTTGTGTTTTTGTATTAAAGAGTGGGTTTAAAAGGCTTCCCCCCCCCTTCCCCACTGTAGTAGGTATATAGCCAGATAACCCTCACCCGTTTTTATCACATTGTTGATCACTTTCTCTACCTACAAGACAATAATTTTCCACTCTGTAACCCAATCAATATGCTATCTACCACTGTTAACTCCGCACCCTACCCTCCCCCTCACACACAGATATCAGATTTTTTTAAATACATTACAACTTTTTTAAAAGTTTCAGACAAGTCAAGTCTGTGGTATCTTTTGATTCAAAGCTATGACTTTAGTTTTTGACCAAAAAGAGAGAGAGAGAGAGAGAGAGGGAAGCGTATATGTTCTTGCTCTCAACTGTTAAAAGCCTGAGAGTTAAGTTTTAAGAACTTGAGTCACAGTACACCTTATTTGTCCCCTTGTGTCTCGCTGCTGCAGCCCTAGGTGTTTTGTATAATGCATGAGTGAACCCCGCTTAGAAATAGAAATACATTTTCAATAAGTATTTATTATGTAGTTCTGAGCATACAGCTTTAAATTTGCCCGCTGTAGCTTGAAGCATTACACAAACTGTTGGTCGGCTGACTGCCTCTCTGGCAGCAGCACACACAGAAAATAGATTGCTAAGGGTTTTTTTTCTCCTCCTCCCCCACTCCTTCTCTCTCTTTCTTTTTTTAAACCAGTCGTGAACATTTTTTAATCTTGTGGCATTTTTAATCAACACGTATTTCCTTCCAGGACCTATGATCCTCTATTGATTCCCATTAAAATGCTTTTCCTTTCTTTGCCCCCTCTGCTGATCGAATTTCAGATCAGCCACAGGATATGCAACTAACCTTCCGGCACTACTGAACCCAACCGAGCGAGGGTGATCAAAAGGCTTGATGCATTCATTAAACGTTCCCATCGCCCGGGCAGGAGCTCTAATGGAAGCTATCTCTTTGCATTGCAATTTTTTTTCCTTTTTGTCTTTTCCCCCCACCTCCAAAAAATGTTTTTCGCCTTTGATCGCAAGGGGGAGGTGGGGGAAGAACAGGAGAACAAAAGAGACCTATCTTTTTCCCCAGGGCTGACGTCAGTTTGATTTTACCGACAACTATTCGAGCGTGTGTAGCAGTTGGAAGCGGCCCCTAGCCCGCCCCCGCCCCCCACACCTTCCACTTTGGGGAGAAAACAAGACTTTTAGCGGCTCCGGAGACGCGCCCTGAAAATGGCCCGCTCGGACTCTGGCGCTCGATGCCCTCCCGCCCGCTCGGCAAAGGGCAGTCCGGGCTTATTTGTGTGGCACGATCTTTACTGGGGCGGAAAACACGCGGCGGGGGAGGAGCGGGAACAGGCGCTGGCCGGGCGGGGAGAGTCCGGAATGTTCCTCCCTGCCGCGGGGAGAGGACGCGGGCGGGGAAAGTAGTCCCCGCAGGGCCGCGAGGGGTCCGGGCCCCGGGCGGCTCCGGGCGGCTGCGGGCGGGGCGGCGGCGCGAGGGTTCCGGGAGCGCGGAGCCGGGGCGCAGGGACCCTTCGCCCTCGCGGGCGCGC